>NW_025745897.1:192500-195000 GCF_021184085.1 Oncorhynchus gorbuscha | reverse complement strand
AGGTATCCTCCTCTGTGTTGCTGTAAGGACTGTGTTAATGAGGTATCCTCCTCTGTGTTGCTGTAAGGACTGTGTTAATGAGGTATCCTCCTCTGTGTTGCTGTAAGGAGTGTGTTAATGAGGTATCCTCCTCTGTGTTGCTGTAAGGACTGTGTTAATGAGGTATCCTCCTCTGTGTTGCTGTAAGGACTGTGTTAATGAGGTATCCTCTGTGTTGCTGTAAGGACTGTGTTAATGAGGTATCCTCCTCTGTGTTGCTGTAAGGACTGTGTTAATGAGGTATCCTCCATGTTGCTGTAAGGACTGTGTTAATGAGGGATCCTCCATGTTGCTGTAAGGACTGTGTTAATGAGGTATCCTCATCTCTCTGCAGGTTGTTTCCTCTCTGTAGTTCTTCAAATGACTGAATAGGGTGTTGGGGGGTCCTTGGGAGGACATTGGACACAGTAACACACTAACACACACACTAGCAGTAACACACACACGAACACACACACTAGCAGTAACACACACACTAGCAGTAACACACACACGAACACACACACGAACACACACACTAGCACACACACGGTAACAGTAACACTCACGGTAACAGTAACACTCACTGTAACAGTAACACTCAGGGTAACAGTAACGCTCAGGGTAACAGTAACGCTCAGGGTAACAGTAACACTCAGGGTAACAGTAACGCTCAGGGTAACAGTAACACTCAGGGTAACAGTAACACTCAGGGTAACAGTAACACTCAGGGTAACAGTAACACTCAGGGTAACAGGAACACTCAGGGTAACAGGAACAGTAACACTCACGGTAACAGGAACACTCACGGTAACAGGAACACTCACGGTAACAGTAACACTCACGGTAACAGGAACACTCAGGGTAACAGTAACGCTCAGGGTAACAGTAACACTCAGGGTAACAGTAACACTCAGGGTAACAGTAACAGTAACACTCAGGGTAACAGTAACAGTAACACTCAGGGTAACAGTAACACTCAGGGTAACAGTAACGCTCACGGTAACCGTAACGCTCACGGTAACAGTAACACTCAGGGTAACAGTAACAGTAACACTCAGGGTAACAGTAACACTCAGGGTAACAGTAACACTCAGGGTAACAGTAACGCTCAGGGTAACAGTAACACTCAGGGTAACAGTAACGCTCAGGGTAACAGTAACGCTCAGGGTAACAGTAACACTCAGGGTAACAGTAACACTCAGGGTAACAGTAACACTCAGGGTAACAGTAACACTCAGGGTAACAGTAACGCTCAGGGTAACAGTAACAGTAACACTCAGGGTAACAGTAACACTCAGGGTAACAGTAACACTCAGGGTAACAGTAACACTCAGGGTAACAGTAACAGTAACACTCAGGGTAACAGTAACACTCACGGTAACAGTAACGCTCAGGGTAACAGTAACAGTAACACTCAGGGTAACAGTAACGCTCAGGGTAACAGTAACGCTCAGGGTAACAGTAACGCTCAGGGTAACAGTAACACTCAGGGTAACAGTAACGCTCAGGGTAACAGGAACACTCAGGGTAACAGTAACGCTCACGGTAACGGTAACAGTAACACTCAGGGTAACAGTAACGCTCAGGGTAACAGTAACGCTCAGGGTAACAGTAACACTCAGGGTAACAGGAACACTCAGGGTAACAGTAACGCTCACGGTAACGGTAACAGTAACACTCAGGGTAACAGTAACACTCAGGGTAACAGTAACACTCAGGGTAACAGGAACACTCACTGTACTGTCAGGGTTCCTCCTCAGTAGAGCCAGTTAAATAGTTTTATAAAGAGGCAGAATGACGGGCCTGTTTGTCCTGAACAGGGAAGCATTTAGTGGGATGAACTGTGCTGCTGTGGGAATGATGCTCTCAGGCTTTGGGAATGCTGTTGTGATGGGGTGGGTGTACGAGTGGGTTTGTGTGAGAGTGTGTGTGTACGAGTGTTTGAGACCGTGCCTGCTTGCTTTGGCCAAGTCTGCAGAGTGAACCAGTACAGGTGTGTGTGTGTGTGTGTGTGTGTGTGTGTGTGTGTGTGTGTGTGTGTGTGTGTGTGGGGGGGTTGATGTTAGTGTGACGTTGAACAGGTGTAATAGCCTATGTGTCATCTGTGTGTGTGTGTGTGTCCATATGTGTGTGTGTGTGTCCATATGCATGTGTCGGATGTGTGTGTGGTGTCTGATGTATTGTATAAGGGAGTCAGGTGTCTGATGTATTGTATAAGGGAGTCAGGTGTCTGATGTATTGTATAAGGGAGTCAGGTGTCTGATGTATTGTATAAGGGAGTCAGGTGTCTGATGTATTGTATAAGGGAGTCAGGTGTCTGATGTATTGTATAAGGGAGTCAGGTGTCTGATGTATTGTATAAGGGAGTCAGGTGTCTGATGTATTGTATAAGGGAGTCAGGTGTCTGATGTATTGTATAAGGGAGTCAGGTGTCTGATGTATTGTATAAGGGAGTCAGGTGTCTGATGTATTGTATAAG
>NW_025745897.1:185000-187500 GCF_021184085.1 Oncorhynchus gorbuscha | reverse complement strand
TCTCTGTGTGTCTCTCTGTGTGTCTCTCTGTGTGTCTCTCTGTGTGTCTCTGTGTGTCTCTCTGTGTGTCTCTCTGTGTGTGGTGTGTGTCTGTCTCTCTGTGTGTCTGTCTCTCTGTGTGTCTCTCTGTGTGTGTGTCTCTCTGTGTGTCTCTCTGTGTGTGGTGTGTGTCTGTCTCTCTGTGTGTGGTGTGTCTGTCTCTCTGTGTCTCTCTGTGTGTCTCTCTGTGTGTCTCTCTGTGTGTCGTGTGTGTCTGTCTCTCTGTGTGTCTGTCTCTCTGTGTGTCTGTCTCTCTGTGTGTCTGTCTCTCTGTGTGTCTGTCTCTCTGTGTGTCTCTCTGTGTGTGTGTCTCTCTGTGTGTCTCTCTGTGTGTGGTGTCTCTCTGTCTGTCTCTCTGTGTGTGGTGTCTCTCTGTCTGTCTCTCTGTGTGTGGTGTCTCTCTGTGTGTCTCTCTGTGTGTGGTGTCTCTCTGTGTGTCTCTCTGTGTGTCTCTCTGTGTGTCTCTCTGTGTGTGGTGTCTCTCTGTGTGTCTCTCTGTGTGTCTCTCTGTGTGTCTCTGTGTGTGGTGTCTCTCTGTGTGTCTCTCTGTGTGTGGTGTCTCTCTGTGTGTCTCTCTGTGTGTGGTGTCCTCTCCAGGTGTTTGAGTTCCTGATCAGGCTCCACTCTGCGGAGGCGGGTCAGGAGGAGGAGTTGTACCCTTACATCAGAACCCTGGTCCACTTCGACACACCAGAGTTCCTCAACGTTCTGGCCCTGGTGAGCCAAGTCTGGGAAACACTACAGAAAACTACAACCACACCTCAGAGAACTACAAGTACAACTCCACCCACACAGGGAGAGGTAGAAGCCTAGCATGGGTCTTATTTAGCCTATGAGGCAGCCAATCAACCAATCAAATCTTCAATTGATTGATTTGACCAATGAGGATCCAGCACACAACTAATTTAAGGATTGTTTTTAAAGGAGCACTGAGCACTTTTTCTATCCTTTCAGTCAACAGTCAATCAGTCAACAGTCAATCAGTCAACAGTCAATCAGTCAACAGTCAATCAGTCAACAGTCAATCAGTCAATCAGTCAATCAGTCAATCAGTCAATCAGTCAACAGTCAATCAGTCAACAGTCAATCAGTCAACAGTCAATCAGTCAACAGTCAGTCAATCAGTCAACAGTCAGTCAATCAGTCAACAGTCAGTCAATCAGTCAACAGTCAGTCAATCAGTCAACAGTCAGTCAATCAGTCAATCAATCAGTCAACAGTCAATCAATCAGTCAGTCAACAGTCAATCAGTCAATCAGTCAACAATCAATCAGTCAACAGTCAGTCAATCAGTCAATCAATCAGTCAACAGTCAATCAATCAGTCAGTCAACAGTCAATCAATCAGTCAGTCAACAGTCAATCAATCAGTCAGTCAACAGTCAATCAGTCAACAGTCAATCAGTCAACAGTCAATCAGTCAATCAGTCAACAGTCAATACAATCAATCTGTCATTATTAATGATCACCCACTGACTCCGTCCGCCAGTCAGTCAGTTAACCAGCTGTACCAATCGTTCAGGTCTCTACAAGTCTACAGACACAGCTGGTCAGTCAACATGTAAGTAGGAGTCATTCTGCCACTTGGTTTGTTTTTCAACACATCAAGAGGTTCTGTCAGACTGTCTCTCTGCTTTCACCTTCTGATCAACCTGTTTGACTGACTCTTTCTTTCTTTAGTTAAACGCTTTGTGTGTCCGTCCGTATGTGTGTGTGTGTGTCCGTGTGTGTCCGTCCGTGTGTGTGTGTGCGTGTCCGTGTGTGTCCGTCCGTGTGTGTGTGTGTCCCCGTCCGTGTGTGTCCGTCCGTGTGTGTGTGTGTCCGTGTGTGTGTGTGTCCGTGTGTGTGTGTGTGTCCGTGTGTGTGTGTGTGTCCGCGTGTGTGTGTCCGCGTGTGTGTGTCCGCGTGTGTGTGTCCGCGTGTGTGTGTCCGCGTGTGTGTGTCCGCGTGTGTGTGTCCGCGTGTGTGTGTCCGCGTGTGTGTGTCCGCGTGTGTGTGTCCGTCCGCGTGTGTGTGTCCGTCCGCGTGTGTGTGTCCGTCCGCGTGTGTGTGTCCGTCCGCGTGTGTGTGTCCGTCCGCGTGTGTGTGTCCGTCCGCGTGTGTGTGTCCGTCCGCGTGTGTGTGTCCGTCCGCGTGTGTGTGTCCGTCCGCGTGTGTGTGTCCGTCCGCGTGTGTGTGTGTGTGTCCGTGTGTGTGTGTGTCCGTGTGTGTGTGTGTGTGTGTGTCCGTGTGTGTCCGCGTGTGTGTGTCCGTCCGTGTGTGTGTCCGTGTGTGTGTGTCCGTCCGTGTGTGTGTGTGTCCGTGTGTCCGTGGATGTTTGTGTCCGTCCGTGTGTGTGTGTCCGTCCGTCCGTGTGTGTGTCCGTCCGTCCGTGTGTGTGTGTCCGTCCGTCCGTGTGTGTGTGTCCGTCCGTCCGTGTGTGTGTGTCCGTCCGTGTGTGTGTGTGTCCGTCCGTGTGTGTG
>NW_025745897.1:165000-180000 GCF_021184085.1 Oncorhynchus gorbuscha | reverse complement strand
TGCTGCAGGTGGGAGGTGTGGTCCAGTTTGATGAGGGACGACTACTGGGACTGGCTGAGAAGGCAGAGTTGTGAGTTATCCTCTATCCTCTCTGTCGTCTCTCTCTCTGTCTCTGTCTCTCTCTCTCTCTCTGTCTCTCTCTCTGTCTCTCTGTCTCTCTCTCTCTCTCTCTCTGTCTCTCTGTCTCTCTGTCTCTGTCTCTGTCTCTATGAATATACTTGTATATTATATATACTATATTCAACCACTATTAACTCCTTCCCCTCTCTCTCCCTTCCCCTCTCTCCCCCTTCCCCTCTCTCTCCCTTCCCCTCTCTCTCAGCTACCAGATCTGTGAGTTTCTGTATGAGCAGAAGCATCTGTATGATAAGATTCTGGACTGCTACCTCAGAGACCCTCTGAGAAAGGTAGTGTGCAGCGTACCACCCAGTAGACAGTAGGTTCTGACCCTTGTATGGATGAAGTTCACATTGGTCTTATTGACATGTCAACAGGAAGAGATCTTTAACTACATCCACAACCTGCTGTCCATGCCTGGCTACAGCTCAGAGGAGAAACACTGTGTCTGGGACAAGGCCCTGCTACACATTGCAGAGCTGGTGACCCTTGACCCTGCCAAGTCAGCTGACCTGGTGGCCATGCATTTCCCTGAGGAAGTACGACCCATCATCACCAGACTACAGGTCAGCCGACACGGCCCTCTAGTTTGTTCTTCACTGGTTGCCCTTTTCTTGTGTCAACAGGTCACACATCTTGCTGCTGTGATGTCACACTGTGATATTTCACCCAGTAGATATGGGAGTTGGATTTGTTTTCAAATTCTTTGTGGATCTGTGTAATCTGAGTGAAATGTGTGTCTCTAGTATGGTCATAGATTTGGCAGGAGGTTAGGAAGTGCAGCTCAATTTCCACCTCATGTTTGGCAGTGTTGCACCTGCAGTGGTTCGTCCTTTAAAAGTTCCAGCGTACTGTGGCTTGCATGATGTTACTATTAATGCTAGTTAGTGATAGTTTGACCACCGGAGGCCATGTTTGAGAAGCATTTGATAGCCTTCGATAGTGGCTGTACTCGAGAAATGAACATCTTTTTTTGTAAGAACATAGTATATGGGACTGATTTTAAAGAAATGTTGCTTAATTAATTAGATTAATATTATGGTGTTTCTATTCCAAGGAAAACAACTAAAAACCCTCAGGGTTTATGTTAGGATGGAACGTGAAATATGACGCTGTACAACGTGATGGTGGTGAGTACAGTACTGGGCTATTTAACTAGAGAATCCCTGTGTCGTGTGGACCGGGGTTCAGTTCCTCGACGGGGAGGAAGGAGAAGGATGTCCTTGTAAGTTAGACTTTGACCTGCCTTATAAAGGTTACACTAAGAGCATAACATTTCTAAACTCTAACTGTATAGTTGTAGTCTAACTAATACTCAAATGGAAATTCAGTCAAAATATAGATCTGATAGATTTATCAGGACCAGTCCCCATGTTTGTCTCAGAGCAGCTCTGGGGGCGGCAGGGTAGCCTAGTGGTTAGAGTGTAGAGGCGGCAGGGTAGCCTAGTGGTTAGAGTGTGGAGGCGGCAGGGTAGCCTAGTGGTTAGAGTGTAGAGGCGGCAGGGTAGCCTAGTGGTTAGAGTGTGGAGGCGGCAGGGTAGCCTAGTGGTTAGAGTGTGGAGGCGGCAGGGTAGCCTAGTGGTTAGAGTGTGGAGGCGGCAGGGTAGCCTAGTGGTTAGAGTGTGGAGGCGGCAGGGTAGCCTAGTGGTTAGAGTGTGGAGGCGGCAGGGTAGCCTAGTGGTTAGAGTGTGGAAGCGGCAGGGTAGCCTAGTGGTTAGAGTGTGGAGGCGGCAGGGTAGCCTAGTGGTTAGAGTGTAGAGGCGGCAGGGTAGCCTAGTGGTTAAGAGTGTGGAGGCGGCAGGGTAGCCTAGTGGTTAGAGTGTAGAGGCGGCAGGGTAGCCTAGTGGTTAGAGTGTAGAGGCGGCAGGGTAGCCTAGTGGTTAGAGTGTAGAGGCGGCAGGGTAGCCTAGTGGTTAGAGTGTAGAGGCGGCAGGGTAGCCTAGTGGTTAGAGTGTAGAGGCGGCAGGGTAGCCTAGTGGTTAGAGTGTAGAGGCGGCAGGGTAGCCTAGTGGTTAGAGTGTGGAGGCGGCAGGGTAGGCTAGTGGTTAGAGTGTAGAGGCGGCAGGGTAGCCTAGTGGTTAGAGTGTGGAGGCGGCAGGGTAGCCTAGTGGTTAGAGTGTGGAGGCGGCAGGGTAGCCTAGTGGTTAGAGTGTAGAGGCGGCAGGGTAGCCTAGTGGTTAGAGTGTAGAGGCGGCAGGGTAGCCTAGTGGTTAGAGTGTAGAGGCGGCAGGGTAGCCTAGTGGTTAGAGTGTAGAGGCGGCAGGGTAGCCTAGTGGTTAGAGTGTAGAGGCGGCAGGGTAGCCTAGTGGTTAGAGTGTAGAGGCGGCAGGGTAGCCTAGTGGTTAGAGTGTAGAGGCGGCAGGGTAGCCTAGTGGTTAGAGTGTAGAGGCGGCAGGGTAGCCTAGTGGTTAGAGTGTAGAGGCGGCAGGGTAGCCTAGTGGTTAGAGCGTTGGACTAGTAACCGGAAGGCAGTTAACCCACTGTTCCTAGGCCGTCATTGTAAATAATAATTTGTTCTTAACTGACTTGCCTAGTTAAATAAAGGTAAAATAAACAGCTGAAATGGTTGTAGTTGCTTCAAATCCTATTGTTTCTAACCTCAATGTGCTCTTTAAATAAATAAGACCGACACGACACATTACTCAACACTAGTGAGACTCATGTGGCCTAAAATACGACGTGACTTTCCGCCAATAATTGCATGTAGAGGATTGGAGGATATTTCTGTAATTCAGTGATATTTATTCCCATAGTGATTCGTTATGGATCCGTAACTAAATAAACATTGGCATTTTGAAACAGTATTTTTATCATTTTATTAATGAAAGCATAAAGATGCCATTATTAGTTCTGTTTTAGTTTGAAGGTGCAGACTGGCGCTAAGAACAGAACAGCGGGAACCTTTCCCTCGTCAGCACCATTATTAGTGCAATGCCCTTCGTGTTGCCAGTGTAGCGGGGAGGTCCTCCCCCCTTCCCCATGGGCCTGGTCAGTCTTCTGTGCGCGGCTCTGCAGCCCATCCCCATGGGCCTGGTCAGTCTTCTGTGCGCGGCTCTGCAGCCCATCCCCATGGGCCTGGTCAGTCTTCTGTGCGCGGCTCTGCAGCCCATCCCCATGGGCCTGGTCAGTCTTCTGTGCGCGGCTCTGCAGCCCATCCCCATGGGCCTGGTCAGTCTTCTGTGCGCGGCTCTGCAGCCCATCCCGTGCCCCCTGCCCTCTTGCCTTGAACCTCGTGAGCTTTCAGTAGATACAGCTGGAGAACTGCAAGGTAATCTCATTGTGAGCCACTCGGGAGCCATGACTAATATGACCAATATATATTGTCCTGCTAATAACAGGGTTCATAATATATCTGAGAGAATATCCAACGGGCTTTTATATCATTCTAAATTAATAATAATAATAATAATCATCGCTTTGTACAAAAAACAATATTTTGGAGATTATTTCATTTTCAAATAACGTAAAATGAGCGAGGGGAAAAAGTCAAGGCCGCCACGGGTATTGAACCAGCATCTGTAGCAACACAGTTTACACTGCTATGCAGTGTCTCAGACCGCCGTGCCACTCAGGCACTGTACAACGTGACTGGTCTGGAGTGGCTCCTACACTACTACTGTCTGAGCTAAATCATCCTAACAAAATAAAAGAATAAAAACCTTAGTGGAACAACTAAGGTTTTAGTGAGTCATACTGAGGTCGTACACAATTATCAGTTTCTATATAGGTTGATGTCGCCCATTAATTGTCAGTTAGAGACACAGTAGGACCCAGAAGCATAATCGGTGCTATAACGCCCCTTGTGGTGGTCTGGAGAAATGAAGTGGTGACGCAGGGTACTGTACTAAACCACACATTACCTCTAAGTCCCTCAGCATAATCACACAACTTTTAGTGGAGCAAAACACTGTAGCCTTTCTTCTCTTGAGAGCCAGGTCTGCCTACGGCGGCCTTTCTCAGTAGCAAGGCTATGCTCACTGAGTCTGTACATAGTCAAAGATTTAAGTTTGGGTCAGTCTTTTTGTTTTCTCATGATTTGGTTGGGTCTCTCTCTCTCTTCCTCTCTGTCTCTGTCTCTCCATATCTCTGTCTCTGTCTCTCCATATCTCTCTCTGTCTCTGTCTCTCCATATCTCTCTCTGTCTCTGTCTCTCCATATCTCTCTCTGTCTCTGTCTCTCCATATCTCTCTCTGTCTCTCTCTCTCCATATCTCTCTCTCTTTGTCTCTCTCTCTCTTTGTCTCTCTCTCTCTTTGTCTCTCTCTCTCTTTGTCTCTCTCTCTCTTTGTCTCTCTCTCTCTTTCGGTCTCTTTGTCTTTCTCTCTTTCGGTCTCTGTCAGTCTGTGTCTCGCTCTCTCTTTGTCTCTCGCTCTCTCTTGGTCTCTCGCTCTCTCTTTGTCTCTCTCTCTCTTTGTCTCTCTCTCTCTCTTTGTCTCTCTCTCTCTTTCGGTCTCTTTGTCTTTCTCTCTCTCTTTCGGTCTCTTTGTCTTTCTCTCTTTCGGTCTCTGTCAGTCTGTCTCGCTCTCTCTTTGTCTCTCTCTCTCTCTTTGTCTCTCTCTCTCTCTTTGTCTCTCTCTCTCTCTTTGTCTCTCTCTCTCTTTCGGTCTCTTTGTCTTTCTCTCTCTCTTTCGGTCTCTTTGTCTTTCTCTCTCTCTTTCGGTCTCTGTCTTTCTCTCTCTCTTTCGGTCTCTGTCTTTCTCTCTCTCTTTCGGTCTCTTTGTCTTTCTCTCTCTCTTTCAGTCTCTTTGTTTTTCTCTCTTTCAGTCTCTTTGTCTTTCTCTCTTTCGGTCTCTTTGTCTCTCTCTCTCTCTCTCTCTCTCTCTCTCTCTCTCTCTCTCTCTCTCTCTATATGGGAGAGAGAGAGAGTCCCGCCACTGTCTGAATCAGCCATGTAATTGCCTGGCTGTTATCGCCGTAGGAACGGGAGATAAGTGCTAATTGAAAATCTGGATTAGCAATGAGTCGCTTACTTTCTGAGAGAACACTGCTGTGTGCGTCTGTGTGCGTGTTCATTTCATGTCTCTGATTCTGTTGTGTAGAGAGTGAAGGGCGTTTCCAGGAAAATCTGACAATGGAAGAAAAGAAACACCTTTGTGAGGTGTTGTTATCGACCATGTAGGTGTTGTTATGGACCATGTAGGTGTTGTTATGGACCATGTAGGTGTTGTTATGGACCATGTAGGTGTTGTTATGGACCATGTCGGTGTTGTTATGGACCATGTCGGTGTTGTTATGGACCATGTAGGTGTTGTTATGGACCATGTAGGTGTTGTTATGGACCATGTCGGTGTTGTTATGGACCATGTCGGTGTTGTTATGGACCATGTCGGTGTTGTTATGGACCATGTCGGTGTTGTTATGGACCATGTCGGTGTTGTTATGGACCATGTCGGTGTTGTTATGGACCATGTCGGTGTTGTTATGGACCATGTCGGTGTTGTTATGTTATGGACCATGTCGGTGTTGTTATGGACCATGTCGGTGTTGTTATGGACCATGTCGGTGTTGTTATGGACCATGTCGGTGTTGTTATGGACCATGTCGGTGTTTTTATGGACCATGTAGGTGTTGTTATGGACCATGTAGGTGTTGTTATGGACCATGTAGGTGTTGTTATGGACCATGTCGGTGTTGTTATGGACCATGTCGGTGTTGTTATGGACCATGTCGGTGTTTTTATGGACCATGTCGGTGTTTTTATGGACCATGTCGGTGTTTTTATGGACCATGTCGGTATTTTTATGGACCATGTCGGTGTTGTTATGGACCATGTCGGTGTTGTTATGGACCATGTCGGTGTTGTTATGGACCATGTCGGTGTTGTTATGGACCATGTCGGTGTTGTTATGGACCATGTCGGTGTTGTTATGGACCATGTCGGTGTTGTTATGGACCATGTCGGTGTTGTTATGGACCATGTCGGTGTTGTTATGGACCATGTCGGTGTTGTTATGGACCATGTCGGTGTTGTTATGGACCATGTCGGTGTTGTTATGGACCATGTAGGTGTTGTTATGGACCATGTAGGTGTTGTTATGGACCATGTAGGTGTTGTTATGGACCATGTCGGTGTTGTTATGGACCATGTCGGTGTTGTTATGGACCATGTCGGTGTTGTTATGGACCATGACGGTGTTGTTATGGACCATGTCGGTGTTGTTATGGACCATGTCGGTGTTATGGACCATGTAGGTGTTGTTATGGACCATGTAGGCCTCCACACTGCACACACAGGTGTAGGTGTATCTAATGGGTTGCTGTAGAAGGTGTTGTTATGGACCATGTAGGTGTTGTTATGGACCATGTAGGTGTTGTTATGGACCATGTAGGTGTTGTTATGGACCATGTCGGTGTTGTTATGGACCATGTCGGTGTTGTTATGGACCATGTCGGTGTTGTTATGGACCATGTCGGTGTTGTTATGGACCATGTCGGTGTTGTTATGGACCATGTAGGTGTTGTTATGGACCATGTAGGTGTTGTTATTGACCATGTAGGCCTCCACACTGCACACACAGGTGTAGGTGTATCTAATGGGTTGCTGTAGAAGGTGTTGTTATGGACCGTGTAGGTGTTGTTATGGACCATGTAGGTGTTGTTATGGACCATGTAGGTGTTGTTATGGACCATGTAGGTGTTGTTATGGACCATGTAGGTGTATCTAATGGGTTGCTGTAGAAGGTGTTGTTATTGACCATGTAGGGCTGCCAACATTTCACCTCATAAGAATCACAATCATCTCTGGCATTTAGCATTTTATCCACAGTGACTTACAGGCATGAACTCTGTCTCTCACTCTCTCTCTCTCGCTCTGTCTCTCGCTCTGTCTCTCGCTCTGTCTCTCGCTCTGTCTCTCGCTCTGTCTCTCGCTCTGTCTCTCGCTCTGTCTCTCGCTCTGTCTCTCGCTCTGTCTCTCGCTCTGTCTCTCGCTCTGTCTCTCGCTCTGTCTCTCACTCTGTTTCTCTCTCTGTCTCTTTGTCTCTCTCTGTCTCTCTCTGTCTCCCTCAATTAAATTAAATTACAATGGCTTTATTGGCATGGGCAACATACACTACCATTCAACAGTTTGGTGTCACTTAGAAATGTCCTTGTTTTTGAAAGAAAAGCAAATTTTTTTGTCGATTAAAATAACATGAAATTGATCAGAAGTGTAGACATTGTTAATGTTGTAAATGACGATTGTAACTGGAAACGGCAGATTTTAAATGGAATATCTACATATCAGCAATCAGAATCTCCAATCAGAATATCCATTATCACTCAGCAACCATCACTCCTGTGTTCCAATGGCACGTTGTGTTATAGCTAATTCAAGTTTATCATTTTAAAATACTAATTGATCATTAGAAAACACTTGTGCAATGATGTTAGCACAGCTGAAAACAGTTGTGCTATTTTAAAGAAGGAATAAAACTGGCCTTTAGACTAGTTGAGTATCTGGAGCATCAGCATTTGTGGGTTCGATTACAGGCTCAAAATGGTCAAGAACTTTCTTCTGAAAGTTGTCAGTCTATTCTTGTTCTGAGAAATAAAGGCTATACCATGTGGGAAATTGGCAAGGAACTGAAGATCTCGTACAACGCTGTGTACTTCTTCCTTCACAGAACAGCGCAAACGGTCTCTAACCAGAATAGAAAGAGGAGTGGGAGGCCCTGGTGCACAACTGAGCAAGAGGACAAGTACATTCGTGTCTAGTTGTAGAAACAGACGCCTCACAAGTCCTCAACTGGCAGCTTCATTAAACAATACAAAACACCAGTCTCAACGTCAACGGTGAAGAGGCGACTCTGTTCTTCTCTGCTGTTAATGATAATGCAGAGGATTTTCCCAAGGTTGCTGTTGATGCATATCCCACGGTAGTTATTGGGGTCAAATTTGTCTCCACTTCTGTGGATCAGGGTGATCAGTCCTTGGTTCCAAATATTGGGGAAGATGCCAGAGCTAAGGATGATGTTAAAGAGTATAAGTATACCCAATTGTAATTTTGGGTCTGTATATTTTATAATTTCATTGAGGATACCATCAACCTCACAGGCCTTTTTGGGTTGGAGGGTTTGTATTTTGTCCTGTAGATCATTAAATGTAATTGGAGAATCCAGTGGGTTCCTGTAGTCTTTAATAGTTGATTCTAAGATTTGTATTTGATCATGTATATGTTTTTGCTGTTTGTTCTTTGTCATGGAGCCAAAAAGACCAGAGAAGTGGTTTATCCATCTCCGTTTTGGATAGATAACTCTTTGTGTTGTTTGTTTTGAGTTTCCCCAGAAGTGGTTAGATTCTATGGATCCTTCAATTACATTGAGCTGATTTCTGACATGCTGTTCCTTCTTTTTCCGTAGTGTATTTCTGTATTGTTTTAGTGATTCACCATAGTGAAGGCGTAGGCTCAGGTTTTCTGGGTCTCTATGTTTTTGGTTGGACAGGTTTCTCAATTTCTTCCTTAGGTTTTTTGCATTCTTCATCAAAACATTTGTCATTGTTGTTAATTTTCTTCGGTTGTCTGCTTGACATTGATAGATTTGATGGGGAAGCTGAGAGGTCAAATATACTGTTAAGATTTTCTACTGCCATGTTTACACCTTCCCTATTACAGTGGAACGTTTTACCCAGGAAATTGTCTAGGAGGGATTGAATTTGTTGTTGCCTAATTGTTTTTTGGTAGGTTTCCAAACTGCATTCCTTCCATCTATAGCATTTCTTAATGTTACTCATTTCCTTTGACTTTGATGCCTCATGATTGAGTATTGCTCTGTTCAAGTGGTCTGATAGAGTTGTCAGTGGGCTGACTGAACGCTCTGAGAGACTCTGGGTCGAGGTCAGTGGGCTGACTGTGAACGCTCTGAGAGACTCTGGGTTGAGGTCAGTGGGCTGACTGTGAACGCTCTGAGAGACTCTGGGTCGAGGTCAGTGGGCTGACTGTGAACGGTCTGAGAGACTCTGGGTTGAGGTCAGTGGGCTGACTGTGAACGCTCTGAGAGACTCTGGGTCGAGGTCAGTGGGCTGACTGTGAACGCTCTGAGAGACTCTGGGTTGAGGTCAGTGGGCTGACTGTGAACGCTCTGAGAGACTCTGGGTCGAGGTCAGTGGGCTGACTGTGAACGTTCTGAGAGACTCTGGGTCGAGGTCAGTGGGCTGACTGTGAACGTTCTGAGAGACTCTGGGTCGAGGTCAGTGGGCTGACTGTGAACGCTCTGAGAGACTCTGGGTTGAGGTCAGTGGGCTGACTGTACGCTCTGAGAGACTCTGGGTTGAGGTCAGTGGGCTGACTGAACGCTCTGAGAGACTCTGGGTTGAGGTCAGTGGGCTGACTGTGAACGCTCTGAGAGACTCTGGGTCGAGGTCAGAGATAAAGTAGTCTACAGTACTACTGCCAAGCTGTAGATGTTCCTGCCGTAGAGTCTCCTTGAAGCCTCCCCTTGACTCTGAACAGACAAAGCTGCAGGAGTTGTGACCCGTGTTCTCTGGTTGTTTTGTCTTAGTTGTGCATCTCCACTCTGTCAATTTCAATTCAAAGCTTTATTGACATGTTAACATTGCTGAAAGCAAGTAAAATAGATCATAAACAAAAGTGAAATAAACAATCAGAAATTAACACGCTCTCTCTCTCTAGGATGATCACCTAGTGTTCCAGTTCCTGAGGTGTCTTTTGGACCAGAGGTAAGATCCTTGGTTACTGTGTTGGAGCACGGAAGAATGGAACAGAGATTTCTCTGTGGTGTGGGTGGGTAGATGGATTCGGGTGGGCGGAAGACATCAATATCCTAGTTGTTGTGCTCTCTGGTCTGTTTAATAAACACAACATTATTATATTATTAGAGACACACAACCGTCTGTTTCCCAGTGCTACCTCCAGGGAAGGCCCTCATCCCCAGGCTCTCCTAAGACTGAGCCCCGACCTGCATGAGCTCCACATCGGCCTGCTGTGCCGCTTCACTCCCCGGCAGCTCACTGACTTCCTCAAGGCCTCTCAGGACTACAGACTAGAGGAGGCCGTCCAGGTAACATAGCAGTGTGTCTGTACCTCTCAGGACTACAGACTAGAGGAGGCCGTCCAGGTAACACCCCTACACTATAGTATAGCAGTGTGTCTGTACCTCTCAGGACTACAGACTAGAGGAGGCCGTCCAGGTAACACCCCTACACTATAGTATAGCAGTGTGTCTGTACCTCTCAGGACTACAGACTAGAGGAGGCCGTCCAGGTAACATCCCTACACTATAGTATAGCAGTGTGTCTGTACCTCTCAGGACTACAGACTAGAGGAGGCCGTCCAGGTAACATCCCAACACTATAGTATAGCAGTGTGTCTGTGTGTATGTACCTACCTGTGTGTGTATCTACTTTAGACTCTGTTGTCTCACTTTTAACCCTGATTGTCCTGGGGTCAAATCAATGCCATTTCAAACAGAGAATATTTAACCCCAGACAGACACTAGTGAGTAAACCCAGAGAATTACACTCCCCCTGACCCAAACATACAGGGGGTGTCTCTCAATGCCTTGTGTTGCTCTCCTTTCCCTCTCTCTCTTCCTTTCTCCATCTCTCCTTTCCCTCTCTTCCTCTCTCTCCCTCCCTCTCTCCCTCTCTCTCTTTTCCCCCTCTTCCTCTCTCCCTCTATCTCTCCTTTTCCTCTCTTCCTCTCTCCCTCTCTCTCCTTTTCCTCTCTCCCTCCCTCTCTCCTTTCCCTCTCTCTCCCTCCATCTCTCCTTTCCCCCTCTCTCCCTCCATCTCTCCTCCATCTCTCCTCCCCCTCATCTCTCCCTCTTTCCCTCTCTCTCCCTCATCTCTCCTTTCCCTCTCTCTCCTCCCCCTCATCTCTCCTTTCCCTCTCTCTCTCCCCCTCTCTCCCTCCATCTCTCCTTTCCCTCGCTCTCCCTCATCTCTCCCTCCCTCTCCTTTCCCTCTCTCTCCCTCCATCTCTCCTTTCCCCCTCTCTCCCTCCATCTCGCCTTTCCCTCTCTCTCCCTCATCTCGCCTTTCCCTCTCTCTCCCTCCATCTCTCCTTTCCCTTTCTCTCTCCCCCTCTCTCCCTCCATCTCTCCTTTCCCTCTCTCTCTCCCCCTCTCTCCCTCCATCTCTCTTCCTCTCTCTCTCTCTCCCTCCCTCTATCTCTCCTTTCCCTCTCTCTCTCCCTCCATCTCTCCTTTCCCTCTCTCTCCCTCCATCTCTCCTTTCCCTCTCTCTTCCTCTCTCTCTCCCTCCCTCTCTCCCTCTCTCTCCTTTCCCTCTCTCTCTCCCCCTCTCTCCCTCCATCTCTCCTTTCCCTCTCTCTTCCTCTCTCTCTCCCTCCCTCTCTCCCTCTCTCTCCTTTCCCTCTCTCTCTCCCCCTCTCTCTCCCTCCATCTCTCCTTTCCCTCTCTCTCTCTCCTTTCCCTCCTCTCTCCTCTCTCTCTCTCTCTCCCCTCTCTCCTCTCTCTCCTTTCCCTCTCTCTCTCCCTCCATCTCTCATTTCCCTCTCTCTTCCTCTCTCTCTTCCTCTCTCTCTTCCTCTCTCTCTCCCTCTATCTCTCCTTTCCCTCTCTCTCTCCCCCTCTCTCCCTCCATCTCTCCTTTCCCTCTCTCTCCCTCCATCTCTCCTTTCCCCCTCTCTCCCTCCATCTCTCCTTTCCCCCTCTCTCCCCTCTCTCTCCCTCCATCTCTCCTTTCCATCTCTCTCCCTCCATCTCTCCTTTCCCTCTCTCTCCCTCCATCTCTCCTTTTCCTCTCGCTCTCGCCCCCTCTCTCACTCTCCCTTCCTATCTTTCTCCCTCTCTCTTCCTATCTCTCTCCCCCTCTCTCTCTCTTCCTCCCTCCCTCTCTCCCCCTCCCTCCCCCTTCCTCCCCCCCACTAGATAACAGAACAGTACCAGGTCCATGAAGCTACATCCTATCTGTTGGAAAAGAAAGGTGATTCTCATGGAGCCTTCCAGGTCCTGTTGAAGGTACAACATTTCTTCAGAACATCATTTTAATCTAAACCTAATTTACTTTCTGAGGTTATAACAAGGGAAATGTATTTATTACTTTGAAATCAAGGAATGTGACATTAATTGATATTGCAGGAACCCTTAGAGACGGGCTTTAAGCACTTATGTTTGTACCTCTCTCTCTATCAGACGCTGAAGGACAAACTCAGCGCTGTCACCTCAGAGAAAAGGAGTGAAGAGGAGGGGGAGACCGAGAGGGAGGAAGAGAGTCCACTGCAGAGAGTGGAGGGGTCATTGGGTGACATCATCGCTCTGTGTCACAGGAGCTCCCAGAGTCTCAACCAAGAACAGAGAGGGGTATGTGTGTCTGTCTTTCTGTGTGTCTGTCTTTCTGTGTGTCTGTCTTTCTGTGTGTCTGTCTTTCTGTGTGTCTGTCTTTCTGTGTGTCTGTCTTTCTGTTTGTCTGTGGAGTGTGTGTGTGTGTGTCTGGGTATAATATAAACTCCTCTCCATCAGGTGCTGTGGTTCCCTCTGCTAGAAGCTATGATGTCACCACAGAAGCTGCTCAAGGGACCCGACACATGCACTACATCAGAGGGTGAACACACACACGAACACACACACGAACACACACACACGCACTACATCAGAGGGTGAACGCACACACACACACATACATACATACGTACACACACACATACATACATACATACATTGCCTTGCGAAAGTATTCGGCCCCCTTGAACTTTGCGACCTTTTGCCACATTTCAGGCTTCAAACATAAAGATATAAAACTGTATTTTTTTGTGAAGAATCAACAACAAGTGGGACACAGTCATGAAGTGGAACGATATTTATTGGATATTTCAAACTTTTTTAACAAATCAAAAACTGAAAAATTGGGCGTGCAAAATTATTCAGCCTCCTTAAGTTAATACTTTGTAGCGCCACCTTTTGCTGCGATTACAGATGTAAGTCGCTTGGGGTATGTATCTATCAGTTTTGCACATCGAGAGACTGACATTTTTTCCCATTCCTCCTTGCAAAACAGCTCGAGCTCAGTGAGGTTGGATGGAGAGCATTTGTGAACAGCAGTTTTCAGTTCTTTCCACAGATTCTCAATTGGATTCAGGTCTGGACTTTGACTTGGCCATTCTAACACCTGGATATGTTTATTTTTGAACCATTCCATTGTATATTTTGCTTTATGTTTTGGATCATTGTCTTGTTGGAAGACAAATCTCCGTCCCAGTCTCAGGTCTTTTGCAGACTCCATCAGGTTTTCTTCCAGAATGGTCCTGTATTTGGCTCCATCCATCTTCCCATCAATTTTAACCAACTTCCCTGTCCCTGCTGAAGAAAAGCAGGCCCAAACCATGATGCTGCCACCACCATGTTTGACAATGGGGATGGTGTGTTCAGGGTGGTGAGCTTGTGTTGCTTTTATGCCAAACATAACGTTTTGCATTGTTGCCAAAAAGTTCAATTTTGGTTTCATCTGACCAGAGCACCTTCTTCCACATGTTTGGTGTGTCTCCCAGGTGGCTTGTGGCAAACTTTAAACAACCATTTTTATGGATATCTTTAAGAAATGGCTTTCTTCTTGCCACTCTTCCATAAAGGCCAGATTTGTGCAATATACGACTGATTGTTATGGACAGAGTCTCCCTCCTCAGCTGTAGATCTCTGCAGTTCATCCAGAGTGATCATGGGCCTCTTGGCTGCATCTCTGATCAGTCTTCTCCTTGTATGAGCTGAAAGTTTAGAGGGACGGCCAGGTCTTGGTAGATTTGCAGTGGTCTGATACTCCTTCCATTTCAATATTATCGCTTGCACAGTGCTCCTTGGGATGTTTAAAGCTTGGGAAATCTTTTTGTATCCAAATCCGGCTTTAAACTTCTTCACAACAGTATCTCGGACCTGCCTGGTGTGTTCCTTGTTCTTCATGATGCTCTCTGCGCTTTTAACGGACCTCTGAGACTATCACAGTGCAAGTGCATTTATACGGAGACTTGATTACACACAGGTGGATTGTATTTATCATCATTAGTCATTTAGGTCAACATTGGATCATTCAGAGATCCTCACTGAACTTCTGGAGAGAGTTTGCTGCACTGAAAGTAAAGGGGCTGAATAATTTTGCACGCCCAATTTTTCAGTTTTTGATTTGTTAAAAAAGTTTGAAAAATCCAATAAATGTCGTTCCACTTCATGATTGTGTCCCACTTGTTGTTGATTCTTCACAAAAAAATACAGTTTTATATCTTTATGTTTGAAGCCTGAAATGTGGCAAAAGGTCGCAAGGTTCAAGGGGGCCGAATACTTTCGCAAGGCACTGTACACACACACACACACACACACACACACACACACACACACACACACACACACACACACACACACACACACACACACACACACACACACACACACACACACACACACACACACACACACACACATACATACTGAGGTGTGTGTGTTTCTCCCCCAGTATTGAAGGAGCTCACCATGAAGGTCCTGAACAGTATGAGTAGCTTCATCCCCCTGCCTGCTATCATCCAGCGCATTCTACAGGTAATGACTCTCTGCGTCTATATCTCTCTCTCTCTATATATATATATATATATATCTCTATCTATCTCTCCCTCTATATATATCTCTATATATATCTTTCTATATCTATCTCTCTCTATATCTATCTCTCTCTATATACATCTCTATATATATATATATATATATATATATATATATATATATATCTATATCTATCTCTCTCTATATATATATATATATCTCTCTATATATCTCTATATCTATCTCTCTATATACATCTCTATATATATCTCTATATCTATCTCTCTCTCTATATATATCTCTATATATCTCTCTCTCTATATATATATCTCTCTATATATCTCTCTCTATATATATATATATCTCCTATATCTATCTCTCTATATACATCTCTATATATA
>NW_025745897.1:130000-160000 GCF_021184085.1 Oncorhynchus gorbuscha | reverse complement strand
GTGTGTGTGTGTGTGTGTGTGTGTGTGTGTGTGTGTGTGTGTGTGTGTGTGTGTGTGTGTGTGTGTGTGTGTGTCTGTACTCCGGTGCAGTGCAGTCTCTCCTGGAGTTCAGTCTTAGCACACCTCTACACTACCATTCAACAGTTTGGTGTCTCTTAGAAATGTCCTTGTTTTTGAAAGAAAAGCACATTTTTTTTGTCCATTAAAATAACATCAAATTGATCAGAATTACAGTGTAGACATTGTTAATGTTGTAAATGATTATTGTAGCAGGAAACAGAAGATTTTTAATGGAATATCTACATAGGTGTACAGAGGCCCATTATCAGCAACCATCACTCCTGTGTTCCAATGGCACGTTGTGTTAGCTAATCCAAGTTTATCATTAGAAAACACTAATTGATCATTAGAAAACCCTTTTGCAATTATGTTAGTACCGCTGAAAACTGTCGGCCTGATTAAAGATCAATAAAACTGTCCTTCTTAGACTAGTTGAGTATCTGGAGCATCAGCATTTGTGGGTTTGATTACAGGTTCAAACTGTCAGAGTTGCAAAGAAAAAGCCACGTCTCAGACTGGCCAATAAAAAGCCATGTCTCAGACTGGCCAATAAAAAGCCATGTCTCAGACTGGCCAATAAAAAGCCATGTCTCAGACTGGCCAATAAAAAGCCATGTCTCAGACTGGCCAATAAAAAGCCATGTCTCAGACTGGCCAATAAAAAGCCATGTCTCAGACTGGCCAATAAAAAGCCATGTCTCAGACTGGCCAATAAAAAGCCATGTCTCAGACTGGCCAATAAAAAGCCATGTCTCAGACTGGCCAATAAAAAGCCATGTCTCAGACTGGCCAATAAAAAGCCATGTCTCAGACTGGCCAATAAAAAGCCATGTCTCAGACTGGCCAATAAAAAGCCATGTCTCAGACTGGCCAATAAAAAGCCATGTCTCAGACTGGCCAATAAAAAGCCATGTCTCAGACTGGCCAATAAAAAGCCATGTCTCAGACTGGCCAATAAAAAGCCATGTCTCAGACTGGCCAATAAAAAGCCATGTCTCAGACTGGCCAATAAAAAGAAAAGATTAAGATGGACAAAATAACAGATACCAGACAGAGGAACTCTGCCTAGAATGGACCAAATATGTGCTTTTCTGTCAAAAACAAATTTCTGAGTGACCCTAAACTTTTGATAGAGCATGGCGCTTGTAACGCCAGGGTAGTGGGTTCGATCCCCGGGACCACCCATACGTAGAATGTATGCACACATGACTGTAAGTCGCTTTGGATAAAAGCGTCTGCTAAATGGCATATATTATTATTTATTATTATATATATTATTAGTAGTGTATATATGCACACACCAAGACTGTGTAAGTCTGTCACCAAGGCAAAGGGTGGCTACTTTGAAGAATCTCAAATGCAAAATATATTTAGATTTGTTTAACACTTTTGTTTTGGTTACTACATGATTCCATATGTGTTATTTGATAGTTTTGATGTCTTCACTATTATTCTACAATGTAGAAAATTGTAAAAAATTAAGAAAAACCCTGGAATGAGAAGGTGTGTCCTAACATTTGACTGGAACTGTACAGATGTACGGTTGTTCACACACACACACACACACACACACACACACACACACACACACACACACACACACACACACACACACACACACACACACACACACACACACACACACTGATGAAACGGTGTGAAACAAGTAGCACGTGTTTCTCTCCAGCTCACTCAGGCAGAACTGGTTGAATTCACAGAGGGATGAAATGCCTGACTTTGCCTCTGAGGCTAAAGCTACTTTCCCCCATATCTCTCCTCTTCTTGAGTCCCATATGGCACCCTATTCCCTTTATAGTGCACTAGTGAAATGTAGTACACTACAGTACATAGGGACAAGCGTGCCTTATGGGATGTCGACCTCTCTTCTCTGTCTCTACTCTCTCTCCTCTCTCTCCGCTCCCTCCTCTCCCTCCTCTCCCTCCTCTCCCTCCTCTCCCTCCTCTCTCCTCTCCCTCCTCTCCCTCCTCTCCCTCCTCTCTCCTCTCTCTCCTCTCCCTCCTCTCTCCTCTCTCTCCTCTCTCTCCTCTCCCTCATCTTTCTCTCTCTCTCTCCTCTCCCTCCTCTCTCCTCTCTCTCTCTCCTCTCTCTCTCTCTCTCCTCTCTCTCCTCTCTCCCTCTCTCTCTCCTCTCTCTCTCTCTCTCTCCTCTCTCTCCTCTCTCCCTCTCCCTCATCTTTCTCTCCTCTCATCTTTCCTCTCTCTCCTCTCTCCCTCATCTTTCTCTCCTCATCTTTCTCTCCTCTCTCTCTCTCTCCTCTCTCTCCTCTCCCCCTCATCTTTCTCTCCTTTCTCTCTCCTCTCTCTCCTCTCCCTCCTCCCCTCCTCTCTCTCTCTCTCTCTCTCTCCCTCTCCCTCCTCTCTCCCCTCTCTCTCTCCCTCCTCTCTCTCTCTCTCCTCTCCCTCCTCTCTCCTCTCTCTCTCTCTCTCTCCTCTCTACTCTCTCTCTCCTCTCTCCCTCCTCTCTCCTCTCTCTCCCTCCTCCTCCTCTCTCTCCTCTCTCTCTCCTCTCTCTCTCTCTCTCCTCTCCCTCCTCTCTCCTCTCCCTCCTCTCCCTCCTCTCCCTCATCTTTCTCTCCTTTCTCTCCCCTCTCTCCTCTCTCTCCTCTCTCTCCTCTCTCTCCTCTCTCTCCTCTCTCTCCTCTCCCTCCTCTCTCCTCTCTCCTCTCCCTCATCTTTCTCTCCTCTCTCTCCTCTCCCTCCTCCCTCCTCTCTCTCCTCTCCCTCACCTTTCTCTCCTCTCTCTCCTCTCCCTCCTCTCTCCTCTCTCTCCTCTCCCTCATCTTTCTCTTCTCTCTCTTCTCTCTCCTCTCTCTCCTCTCCCTCACCTTTCTATCCTCTCTCTCCTCTCCCTCCTCTCTCCTCTCTCTCCTCTCCCTCACCTTTCTCTCCTCTCTCTCCTCTCCCTCCTCTCTCCTCTCTCTCCTCTCTCTCCTCTCCCTCATCTTTCTCTCCTCTCTCTCCTCTCCCTCCTCTCTCTCCTCTCCCTCATCTTTCTCTCCTCTCTCCCTCATCTCCCTTCTCTTTCTCTCCTTCCTCTCTCTCCTCTCTCCCACACCTCTCTCATCTCCTTTCTCCCTTCTCTTATTCCTTCCTCTCTCTCCTCTCTCCCACACCTCTCCCCTCTCCTTTCTCCCTTCTCTTTCTCTCCTTCCTCTCTCTCTACTCTCCTTCCTCTCTCTCTACTCTCTCTCCTCTGCTCTCCTCTCTCTTTCCTCTTTCCTCTCCTCTCTCCTCTTTCCTCTCCTCTCTCCTCTTTCCTCTCCTCTCCTCTTTCCCTCCTCTTTCCTCTCCTCTCTCCTCTTTCCTCTCCTCTCTCCTCTTTCCTCTCCTCTCCTCTTTCCCTCCTCTTTCCTCTCCTCTCTCCTCTTTCCTCTCCTCTCTCCTCTTTTCTTTCCCTCCTCTTTCCTCTCCTCATTCCTCTCCTCTTTCCTCTCCTCTCTCCTATTTCCTCTCCTCTCTCCTATTGCCTCTCCTCTCTCCTATTGCCTCTCCTCTTTCATCTTTCCTCTCCTCTTTCCTCTCCTCTCCTCCTCTTTCCTCTCCTCTCTCCTCTTTCCTCTCCTCTCTCCTCTTTCCTCTCCTCTCTCCTCTTTCCTCTCCTCTCTCCTCTTTCCTCTCTCCTCTTTTCTCTCCTCTTTCCTCTCCTCTTTCCTCTCTCCTCTTTTCTCTCCTCTTTTCTCTCCTCTCCTCTTTCCTCTCCTCTTTTCTTTCCTCTCCTCTTTCCTCTCCTCTCTCCTCTTTCCTCTCCTCTTTCCTCTTTCCTCTCCTCTTTCCTCTCCTCTTTCCTCTTTCCTCTCCTCTTTCCTCTCCTCTCTCCACTTTCCTCTCCTCTCTCCTCTTTCCTCTCCTCTCTCCTCTTTCCTCTCCTCTCCTCTCTCCTCTCCTCTCTCCTCTTTCCTCTCCTCTCTCCTCTTTCCTCTCCTCTCTCTTTCCTCTCCGCTCTCCCTTTTCCTCTCCTCTTTCCTCTCCTCTCTCCTCTCTCCTCTTTCCTCTCCTCTTTCCTCTCCTCTCTCCTCTTTCCTCTCCTCTTTCCTCTCCTCTCTCCTCTTTCCTCTCCTCTCTCCTCTCTCCTCTTTCCTCTCCTCTCTCCTCTTTCCTCTCCTCTCCTCTTTCCTCTCCCCTCTCCTCTCCTCTTTCCTCTCTCCTCTTTCCTCTCCTCTTTCCTCTCTCCTCTTTCCTCTCCGCTCTCCCTTTCCCTCTCCGCTCTCCCTTTCCCTCTCCGCTCTCCCTTTTCCTCTCCTCTCTCCTCTTTCCTCTCCTCTTTCCTCTCCTCTCTCCTCTTTCCTCTCCTCTTTCCTCACCTCTCTCCTCTTTCCTCACCTCTTTCCTCACCTCTTTCCTCTTTCCTCACCTCTTTCCTCTCTCCTCTCTCCTCTTTCCTCTCTCCTCTTTCCTCTCCTCCTTATTTTTCTCTCTCCTCCCTCCTTCCTTCCCTTCCTTTCCTCCAGTCTTCTCTGACATGAAATGACAGGACAGTCCATAGGAGGATAAGTGAATAGCTCTCAGCTTCCCAAATGGCAGTGAAATAGAGCTGTGTGAAGTTGAGTGGTACTGTGTCCATTCCAGGCCTCCTCTCTCCCTCCCTGAGGCCTCCACTACTATTTAACATGCTGAGAGAGTAGAGAGGATGACTTTAACATTTAACATGCTGAGAGAGTAGAGAGGATGACTGGTGGGTTGTACAGTACTATTTAACATGCTGAGAGAGTAGAGAGGATGACTGAGACAGTACTATTTAACATGATGAGAGACTAGAGAGGATGACTGGTGGGTTGTACAGTACTATTTAACATGAGAGACTAGAGGATGACTGGTGGGTTGTACAGTACTATTTAACATGAGAGACTAGAGGATGACTGGTGGGTTGTACAGTACTATTTAACATGCTGAGAGACTAGAGAGGATGACTGGTGGGTTGTACAGTACTATTTAACATGAGAGACTAGAGGATGACTGGTGGGTTGTACAGTACTATTTAACATGCTGAGAGAGTAGAGAGGATGACTGGTGGGTTGTACAGTACTATTTAACATGCTGAGAGACTAGAGAGGATGACTGGTGGGTTGTACAGTACTATTTAACATGAGAGACTAGAGAGGATGACTGGTGGGTTGTACAGTACTATTTAACATGCTGAGAGACTAGAGAGGATGACTGGTGGGTTGTACAGTACTATTTAACATGAGAGACTAGAGGATGACTGGTGGGTTGTACAGTACTATTTAACATGAGACTAGAGAGGATGACTGGTGGGTTGTACAGTACTATTTAACATGAGACTAGAGAGGATGACTGGTGGGTTGTACAGTACTATTTAACATGAGAGACTAGAGAGGATGACTGGTGGGTTGTACAGTACTATTTAACATGCTGAGAGACTAGAGAGGATGACTGGTGGGTTGTACAGTACTATTTAACATGAGAGACTAGAGAGGATGACTGGTGGGTTGTACAGTACTATTTAACATGAGAGACTAGAGAGGATGACTGGTGGGTTGTACAGTACTATTTAACATGAGAGACTAGAGGATGACTGGATGACTGGTGACTGGTTGTACAGTACTATTTAACATGCTGAGAGACTAGAGAGGATGACTGGTGGGTTGTACAGTACTATTTAACATGAGAGACTAGAGAGGATGACTGGTGGGTTGTACAGTACTATTTAACATGAGAGACTAGAGGATGACTGGTGGGTTGTACAGTACTATTTAACATGCTGAGAGAGTAGAGAGGATGACTGGTGGGTTGTACAGTACTATTTAACATGCTGAGAGACTAGAGGATGACTGGTGGGTTGTACAGTACTATTTAACATGCTGAGAGAGTAGAGAGGATGACTGGTGGGTTGTACAGCACTATTTAACATGAGAGACTAGAGGATGACTGGTGGGTTGTACAGTACTATTTAACATGAGAGACTAGAGAGGATGACTGGTGGGTTGTACAGTACTATTTAACATGAGAGACTAGAGAGGATGACTGGTGGGTTGTACAGTACTATTTAACATGCTGAGAGACTAGAGAGGATGACTGGTGGGTTGTACAGTACTATTTAACATGCTGAGAGACTAGAGAGGATGACTGGTGGGTTGTACAGTACTATTTAACATGCTGAGAGACTAGAGAGGATGACTGGTGGGTTGTACAGTACTATTTAACATGCTGAGAGACTAGAGAGGATGACTGGTGGGTTGTACAGTACTATTTAACATGCTGAGAGACTAGAGAGGATGACTGGTGGGTTGTACAGTACTATTTAACATGCTGAGAGACTAGAGAGGATGACTGGTGGGTTGTACAGTACTATTTAACATGCTGAGAGACTAGAGAGGATGACTGGTGGGTTGTACAGTACTATTTAACATGAGAGACTAGAGAGGATGACTGGTGGGTTGTACAGTACTATTTAACATGAGAGACTAGAGAGGATGACTGGTGGGTTGTACAGTACTATTTAACATGAGAGACTAGAGAGGATGACTGGTGGGTTGTACAGTACTATTTAACATGAGAGACTAGAGAGGATGACTGGTGGTTGTTGTACAGTACTATTTAACATGCTGAGAGACTAGAGAGGATGACTGGTGGGTTGTACAGTACTATTTAACATGAGAGACTAGAGAGGATGACTGGTGGGTTGTACAGTACTATTTAACATGAGAGACTAGAGAGGATGACTGGTGGGTTGTACAGTACTATTTAACATGAGAGACTAGAGAGGATGACTGGTGGGTTGTACAGTACTATTTAACATGAGAGACTAGAGGATGACTGGTGGGTTGTACAGTACTATTTAACATGAGAGACTAGAGGATGACTGGTGGGTTGTACAGTACTATTTAACATGAGAGACTAGAGAGGATGACTGGTGGGTTGTACAGTACTATTTAACATGCTGAGAGACTAGAGAGGATGACTGGTGGGTTGTACAGTACTATTTAACATGAGAGACTAGAGAGGATGACTGGTGGGTTGTACAGTACTATTTAACATGAGAGACTAGAGAGGATGACTGGTGGGTTGTACAGTACTATTTAACATGAGAGACTAGAGAGGATGACTGGTGGGTTGTACAGTACTATTTAACATGAGAGACTAGAGAGGATGACTGGTGGGTTGTACATGACTGGTGGGTTGTACAGTACTATTTAACATGCTGAGAGAGTAGAGGATGACTGGTGGGTTGTACAGTACTATTTAACATGAGAGACTAGAGAGGATGACTGGTGGGTTGTACAGTACTATTTAACATGCTGAGAGAGTAGAGAGGATGACTGGTGGGTTGTACAGTACTATTTAACATGCTGAGAGACTAGAGGATGACTGGTGGGTTGTACAGTACTATTTAACATGAGAGACTAGAGGATGACTGGTGGGTT
Organism: Oncorhynchus gorbuscha; assembly: GCF_021184085.1. Taxonomy (NCBI): domain Eukaryota; kingdom Metazoa; phylum Chordata; class Actinopteri; order Salmoniformes; family Salmonidae; genus Oncorhynchus; species Oncorhynchus gorbuscha. The sequence continues at coordinate 152,538 of NW_025745897.1, read as the reverse complement.
GTACAGTACTATTTAACATGAGAGACTAGAGAGGATGACTGGTGGGTTGTACAGTACTATTTAACATGCTGAGAGAGTAGAGGATGACTGGTGGGTTGTACAGTACTATTTAACATGAGAGACTAGAGAGGATGACTGGTGGGTTGTACAGTACTATTTAACATGCTGAGAGACTAGAGGATGACTGGTGGGTTGTACAGTACTATTTAACATGAGAGACTAGAGGATGACTGGTGGGTTGTACAGTACTATTTAACATGAGACTAGAGAGGGTGACTGGTGGGTTGTACAGTACTATTTAACATGAGAGAGTAGAGAGGATGACTGGTGGGTTGTACAGTACTATTTAACATGCTGAGAGAGTAGAGAGGATGACTGGTGGGTTGTACAGTACTATTTAACATGCTGAGAGAGTAGAGGATGACTGGTGGGTTGTACAGTACTATTTAACATGCTGAGAGACTAGAGAGGATGACTGGTGGGTTGTACAGTACTATTTAACATGAGAGACTAGAGAGGATGACTGGTGGGTTGTACAGTACTATTTAACATGAGAGAGTAGAGAGGATGACTGGTGGGTTGTACAGTACTATTTAACATGAGAGACTAGAGAGGATTACTTTGTGTGAATGTTTGATTCTGTGAGAAATAATTTCCAGGAGAAGAGAACAGTAAATCCATCCGTTCTCTTTCAAACATTTGTCCAGAGCACAAACTGATCTGGGACCAGGATACATTGCATCAAATAGTTCTCTCCCCTCCCCCAGACGTTACTGGAGACGACCACCAGTCTGTTGAACCATGACCTCCACTGGTCCCTGTCTCACCTGCGAGCGGCGGTCAGCAGGGGGCTCCACCCCCGTCAGGACCACTGTAACATCTGCCTGCAGCAGTACAGGAGACGGCAGGACAGCCCAGATGACATCATCATATTCAGGTCATCACCACAACACTCACATCCACGTGTGTTCTCTACCACCACTGTCATGACATCATCATATTCAGGTCATCACCACAACACTCTCAGTACGATGTTCTGATGGAGGAGGAGTGGTGTCTCATCTGTTTACAGTACAATGTTCTGATAGAGGAGGAATGGTGTCTCATCTGTTTACAGTACAATGTTCTGATGGAGGAGGAGTGGTGTCTCATCTGTTTACAGTACAATGTTCTGATAGAGGAGGAATGGTGTCTCTTCTGTTTACAGTACAATGTTCTGATAGAGGAGGAATGGTGTCAGATATATTTACAGTACAATGTTCTGATAGAGGAGGAATGGTGTCTCATCTGTTTACAGTACAATGTTCTGATAGAGGAGGAGTGGTGTCTCATCTGTTTACAGTACAATGTTCTGATAGAGGAGGAGTGGTGTCTCATCTGTTTACAGTACAATGTTCTGATAGAGGAGGACTGGTGTCTCATCTGTTTACAGTACAATGTTCTGATAGAGGAGGACTGGTGTCTCATCTGTTTACAGTACAATGTTCTGATAGAGGAGGACTGGTGTCTCATCTGTTTACAGTACAATGTTCTGATAGAGGAGGAATGGTGTCTCATCTGTTTACAGTACAATGTTCTGATAGAGGAGGAATGGTGTCAGATATATTTACAGTACAATGTTCTGATAGAGGAGGAATGGTGTCTCTTCTGTTTACAGTACAACGTTCTGATGGAGGAGGAATGGTGTCAGATCTGTTTACAGTACAATGTTCTGATAGAGGAGGACTGGTGTCTCATCTGTTTACAGTACAACGTTCTGATGGAGGAGGAATGGTGTCAGATATATTTACAGTACAATGTTCTGATAGAGGAGGAATGGTGTCTCATCTGTTTACAGTACAATGTTCTGATAGAGGAGGAATGGTGTCTCATCTGTTTACAGTACAGTGTTCTGATAGAGGAGTAATGATGTCAGATATATTTACAGTACCATGTTCTGATAGAGGAGGAATGGTGTCAGATCTGTTTACAGTACAATGTTCTGATAGAGGATGAATGGTGTCTCATCTGTTTACAGTACAATGTTCTGATAGAGGAGGACTGGTGTCTCATCTGTTTACAGTACAATGTTCTGATAGAGGAGGAATGGTGTCAGATATATTTACAGTACAATGTTCTGATAGAGGATGAATGGTGTCTCATCTGTTTACAGTACAATGTTCTGATAGAGGAGGAATGGTGTCAGATATATTTACAGTACAATGTTCTGATAGAGGAGGAATGGTGTCTCATCTGTTTACAGTACAATGTTCTGATAGAGGAGGAATGGTGTCAGATATATTTACAGTACAATGTTCTGATAGAGGAGGAATGGTGTCAGATATATTTACAGTACAATGTTCTGATAGAGGAGGAATGGTGTCAGATATATTTACAGTACAATGTTCTGATAGAGGAGGAATGGTGTCAGATATATTTACAGTACAATGTTCTGATAGAGGAGGAATGGTGTCAGATATATTTACAGTACAATGTTCTGATAGAGGAGGAATGGTGTCAGATCTGTTTACAGTACAATGTTCTGATAGAGGAGGAATGGTGTCAGATCTGTTTACAGTACAATGTTCTGATAGAGGAGAAGTGGTGTCAGATCTGTTTACAGTACAATGTTCTGATAGAGGAGGAGTGGTGTCAGATCTGTTTACAGTACAATGTTCTGATAGAGGAGGAGTGGTGTCAGATCTGTTTACAGTACAATGTTCTGATAGAGGAGGAATGGTGTCAGATCTGTTTACAGTACAATGTTCTGATAGAGGAGGAGTGGTGTCAGATCTGTTTACAGTACAATGATATGATGAATGCTGTTAACACCTTTTGTGTGTGTGTGTGTGTGTGTGTGTGTGTGTGTGTGTGTGTGTGTGTGTGTGTGTGTGTGTGTGTGTGTGTGTGTGTGTGTGTGTGTGTGTGTGTGTGTGTGTGTAGCTGCGGCCACCTGTACCACTGCCAGTGTCTGCAGAGGAAGGGGAGTGGCCACGCGGAGCCCAGGTTGCTGCAGGTCTGGAGCTGCTACAAGTGTATCTCTTCACAGAGAGGGAGGGGCGGGGACAGGGTCACCACGGAGACCGGGAGGGGGCGAAGCACCTCCCTCGCACAGGTCAGTCAGTGACATCACACAGAATATGACCTCAGACCTGTTAATGGGGTTGGTTGGTTGTGTGTTATTTTATAGTAGCTGCTCGTGAGAGGGGAGAGACAGGCTATGAGCTCACTGCCCACAAAATGAGGTGGAAACTGAGCTGCACTTCCTGACCTCCTGCCAAATGTATGACCATATTAGAGACACATATTTCCCTCAGATTACACAGAGCCACAAAGAATTCGAAAACAAACCCAATTTTGGTGAACTCAGAAGTTTACATACACTTAATTAGTATTTGGTAGCATTGCCTTTAAATTGTTATGGCTTCAATCCCGATATCGGGATAAGTGTCATCAACAACCGCTGAATAGCATAGCGCTACATACAATAAATATTACTACAAATATTTATATTAATGAAATCACAAGTGCAATATAGGAAAACACAGCTTAGCCTTTTGTTAATTCACTTGTCGTGTCAGATTTTGAAATTATGCTTTACGGCAAAAGCAATCCAAGCGTTTGTGTAAGTTTATCGTGCGATGCTACACTTAGCATCAGGTAGCTCGGTCACGAAAATCAGAAAAGCAATCAAATGAATCGTTTACCTTTGATGATCTTCGGATGTTTTCACTCACGAGACTCCCAGTTACACAACAAATGTTCCTTTTAAAGATTATTTTTAGATCCAAAATACCCCCGTTTGTTTGTCGCGTTATGTTCAGAAATCCATAGGAAAGAGAGGTCACGACAACACAGACGAAAATTCCAAATAGTTTCCATAATGTCCACAGAAACATGTCAAACGTTTTTTAGAATCACTCCTCAGGTTGTTTTTAAAATATATAATTGATAATATATCAACCGCACATGTCTTTCACAGTAGGAGAGGGGAAAACAATGGCTGTCCAAATTCTGTTGCGCGAGCAAAAGTTATGTGACCACTTGACGCCATGGTATCGTTCTGTCTCATTTTTCAAAATAAAAGCCTGAAACTATGTCTGAAGACGGTTGACACCTTGAGAAAGCGATAGGAAAAGGAATCTGGTTCATATCCCTGTAAATCCAGCAAAGGGAGTCTATGGAACATGGAGATTTCAAAAAAAGAAGCCACTTCCTGTTTTGATTTTCCTCAGGGTTTCGCCTGCAATATCAGTTCTGTTATACTCACAGACAATATTTGACAGTTTTTGAAACTTTAGTGTTTTCTATCCAATACTAATACTAATATGCATATATTAGCAACTGAGACTGAGGAGCTGACCGTTTACAATGGGCACCTTTTCATCCAAGCTACTCAATACTGCCCCTGCAGCCATAAAAATAAAAATGTAAACTTGGGTCAAACGCTTCAGGTAGACTTCTACAAGCTTCCCACAATAAGGTGGTTGAATGTTGGCCCTTCCTCCTGACAGAGCTGGTGTAACTGAGTCAGGTTTGTAGGCCTCCTTTTTGTAGGACCACGCTTTTTCAGTTCTGCCAACAAATGTTCTATGGGATTGAGGTCAGGGCTTTGTGATGGCCACTCCAATACTTTGATTTTGTTGTCCTCAAGCCATTTTGCCACAATGTTGGGAGTATGCTTGGGGTCATTGTCAATTTGGAAGACCCATTTGCGACCAAGCTTTAACTTCCTAACTGATGTCTTGAGATGTTGCTTCAATATATCCACATAATTTTCCAGCCTCATGCCATCCATGTTGTGAAGCGAACCAGTCCCTCCGGCAGCAAAGCACCCCCACAACATGATGCTGCCACCCACGTGCTTCACGGTTAGGATGGTGTTCTTCAGCTTGCAAGCCTCCCCCTTTCCTCCAAACATAACGATGGTCATTATGGCCAAACAGTTATATTTTTGTTTCATCAGACCAGTGGACATTTCTCCAAAAAGTACGATCTTTGTCCCCATGTGCAGATGCAAACCGTAGTTGGCATTTTTATGGCGGTTTTGGAGCAGTGGCTTCTTCCTTGCTGAGCGGCCTTTCAGGTTATGTCGATATAGGACTCGTTTTACTGTGGATATAGATACATTTATACCTGTTTCATCCAACATCTTCACAAGGTCCTTTGCTGTTGTTCTGGCATTGATTTGCACTTTTAGCAACAACGTACGTTCATCTCCTGAGCGGTATGACGGCTGTGTGGTCCCATGGTGTTTATACTTGCGTAATATTGTTTGTACAGATGTACATGGTACCTTCAGGCATTTGGAAATTGCTCCCAAGGATAAACCAGACTTGTGGAGGTCTACAATTGTTTTTCTGAGGTTTTGACTGATTTCTTTTTATTTCCCCATGGTATCAAGCAAAGAGGCACTGAGCCTTGAAATACATCCACAGGTACTCCTCCAATTGACTCAAATGTTGTCAATTAGCCTATCAGGAGCTTCTAAAGACATGACATCGTTTTCTGGAATTTTCCAAGCTATTTAAAGGCACTGTCAACTTAGTGTATGTAAACTTCTGACCCACTGCAATTGTGATACAGTGAATTATAAGTGAAATAATCTGTCTGTATACAATTGTTGGAAAAATGACGTGTGTCATGCACAAAGTAGATGTCCTAACCAACTTGTCAAAACTATAGTTTGTTAACAAGACATTTGTGGAGTGGTTGAAAAAACGAGTTTTAATGACTCCAACCTAAGTGTATGTAAACTTCCGACTTCAACTGTAACCTTTAGAGAAGCGACACACAACCAGACAACTGTCCTGCTAGATGACCTTTAGAGAAGCGACACACCAGTAGACAACTGTCCTGCTAGATAACCTTTAGAGAAGCGACACACCAGTAGACAACTGTCCTGCTAGATAACCTTTAGAGAAGCAACACACAACTAGACAACTGTCCTGCTAGATAACCTTTAGAGAAGCGACACACCAGTAGACAACTGTCCTGCTAGATAACCTTTAGAGAAGCAACACACCACTAGACAACTGTCCTGCTAGATAACCTTTAGAGAAGCAACACACCACTAGACAACTGTCCTGCTAGATAACCTTTAGAGAAGCGACACACCAGTAGACAACTGTCCTGCTAGATAACCTTTAGAGAAGCAACACACAACTAGACAACTGTCCTGCTAGATAACCTTTAGAGAAGCAACACACCAGTAGACAACTGTCCTGCTAGATAACCTTTAGAGAAGCGACACACAACTAGACAACTGTCCTGCTAGATAACCTTTAGAGAAGCGACACACCAGTAGACAACTGTCCTGCTAGATAACCTTTAGAGAAGCGACACACCAGTAGACAACTGTCCTGCTAGATAACCTTCAGAGAAGCGACACACAGAGCTCTCTTCCTCTCTCCATCTGTCTGTCACTTCATTGTGTTTTCTGATGGTCACCTCTCTTGTTGTTTTAGACCAACGTGATGTCCAGGGAAGCAGGGGATGATGGGAAAAGGGTAAGGAATGTTGTGGGTAACCTCTCATAGGTACCATCCAGCCAGCCCATCTGTCTGTCTTACACTCTCTCTCTCTCTCTGTCTGTTTCTCTCAATTCAAATTCAATTTAAGGGTTTTATTGTCATGGGAAACATGTTTACATTGCCTGTAGCAAGTGAAGTAGATAATAAACAACAGTGAAATATTAACAATACAGAGATCTCTCTCTCTCCTCTCTTTCTCGCTTACTCTCTCCTTACTCTCTCTCCTCTCTCTCTCGCTTACTCTCTCCTTTCTCTCTCTCCTCTCTCTCTCGCTTACTCTCTCCTTTCCCTCTCCTCTCTCTCTCTCGCTTACTCTCTCTCTCTCTCCTCTCTCTCTCGCTTACTCTCTCCTTTCCCTCTCCTCTCTCTCTCGCTTACTCTCTCCTTACTCTCTCTCTCTCTCTCTCGCTTTCTCTCTCCTTTCTCTCTCTCCTCTCTCTCTCGCTTACTCTCTCCTTTCCCTCTCCTCTCTCTCTCTCGCTTACTCTCTCTCTCTCTCCTCTCTCTCTCGCTTACTCTCTCCTTTCCCTCTCCTCTCTCTCTCGCTTACTCTCTCCTTACTCTCTCTCCTCTCTCTCTCGCTTACTCTCTCCTTTCTCTCTCTCCTCTCTCTCTCGCTTACTCTCTCCTTTCCCTCTCCTCTCTCTCTCTCGCTTACTCTCTCTCTCTCTCCTCTCTCTCTCGCTTACTCTCTCCTTTCCCTCTCCTCTCTCTCTCGCTTACTCTCTCCTTACTCTCTCTCCTCTCTCTCTCGCTTACTCTCTCTCTCTCTCCTCTCTTTCTCGCTTACTCTCTCCTTTCTCTCTCTCCTCTCTCTCTCGCTTACTCTCTCCTTACTCTCTCTCCTCTCTCTCTCGCTTACTCTCTCTCTCTCTCCTCTCTTTCTCGCTTACTCTCTCCTTTCTCTCTCTCCTCTCTCTCTCGCTTACTCTCTCCTTTCCCTCTCCTCTCTCTCTCTCGCTTACTCTCTCTCTCTCTCCTCTCTCTCTCGCTTACTCTCTCCTTTCCCTCTCCTCTCTCTCTCGCTTACTCTCTCCTTTCTCTCTCTCCTCTCTCTCTCGCTTACTCTCTCCTTTCTCTCTCTCCTCTCTCTCTCTCGCTTACTCTCTCCTTTCTCTCCTCTCTCTCTCGCTTACTCTCTCCTTTCTCTCTCTCCTCTCTCTCTCCTTTCTCTCTCTCCTCTCTCTCTCGCTTACTCTCTCCTTTCTCTCTCTCCTCTCTCTCGCTTACTCTCTTCTTTCTCTCTCTCCTCTCTCTCTCGCTTACTCTCTCCTTTCTCTCTCGCTTACTCTCTCCTTTCTCTCTCGCTTACTCTCTCCTTTCTCTCTCGCTTACTCTCTCCTTTCTCTCTCGCTTACTCTCTCCTTTCTCTCTCTTCTCTCTCGCTTACTCTCTCCTTTCTCTCTCGCTTACTCTCTCCTTTCTCTCTCGCTTACTCTCTCCTTTCTCTCTCTCCTCTCTCTCTCCTCTCTCCTTTCTCTCTCTCCTGTCTCGCTTACTCTCTCCTTTCTCTCTCTCCTCTCTCTCTCGCTTACTCTCTCCTTTCTCTCTCTCCTCTCTCTCTCGCTTACTCTCTCCTTTCTCTCTCTCTCGCTTACTCTCTCCTTTCTCTCTCTCTCTCTCTCGCTTACTCTCTCCTTTCTCTCTCTCCTCTCTCTCTCGCTTACTCTCTCCTTTCTCTCTCTCGCTTACTCTCTCCTTTCTCTCTCTCCTCTCTCGCTTACTCTCTTTCCTCTCTCCTTTCTCTCTCTCCTCTCTCTCTCGCTTACTCTCTCCTTTCTCTCTCTCTCTCTCTCTCGCTTACTCTCTCCTTTCTCTCTCTCTCTCTCGCTTACTCTCTCCTTTCTCTCTCTCCTCTTTCGCTTACTCTCTCCTTTCTCTCTCGCTACTCTCGCTTACTCTCTCCTTTCTCTCTCGCTACTCTCGCTTACTCTCTCGCTTACTCTCGCCTTTCTCTCTCTCCTCTCTCGCTTACTCTCTCCTTTCTCTCTCTCCTCTCTCGCTCACTCTCTCCTTTCTCTCTCGCTACTCTCGCTTACTCTCTCGCTTACTCTCTCCTTTCTCTCTCTCCTCTCTCGCTTACTCTCTCCTTTCTCTCTCTTCCCCTCCTGCTCTTTCTCTTAGTCTCTCTCCTCTCTCGCTTACTCTCTCCTCTCTCGCTTACTCTCTCCTCTCTCGCTTACTCTCTCCTCTCTCGCTTACTCTCTCCTCTCTCGCTTACTCTCTCCTTTCTCTCTCTCCTCTTTCGCTTACTCTCTCCTCTCTCGCTTACTCTCTCCTCTCTCGCTTACTCTCTCCTCTCTCGCTTACTCTCTCCTCTCTCGCTTACTCTCTCCTTTCTCTCTCTCCTCTTTCGCTTACTCTCTCCTCTCTCTCCTGTCTCTCTCCTCTCTCGCTTACTCTCTCCTTTCTCTCTCTCCTCTTTCGCTTACTCTCTCCTCTCTCGCTTACTCTCTCCTTTCTCTCTCTCCTCTCTCGCTTACTCTCTCCTTTCTCTCTCTTCCCCTCCTGCTCTTTCTCTTAGTCTCTCTCCTCTCTCGCTTACTCTCTCCTCTCTCGCTTACTCTCTCCTCTCTCGCTTACTCTCTCCTCTCTCGCTTACTCTCTCCTCTCTCGCTACTCTCTCCTTTCTCTCTCGCTACTCTCGCTTACTCTCTCGCTTACTCTCTCCTTTCTCTCTCGCTACTCTCGCTTACTCTCTCCTTTCTCTCTCTCTCCTGTCTCGCTTACTCTCTCCTTTCTCTCTCTCCTCTCTCACTTACTCTCTCCTTTCTCTCTCTCCTCTCTCACTTACTCTCTCCTTTCTCTCTCTCCTCTCTCACTTACTCTCTCCTTTCTCTCTCTCCTCTCTCGCTTACTCTCTCCTTTCTCTCTCGCTTACTCTCTCCTTTCTCTCTCTTCCCCTCCTGCTCTTTCTCTTAGTCTCTCTCCTCTCTCGCTTACTCTCTCCTCTCTCGCTTACTCTCTCCTCTCTCGCTTAATCTCTCCTTTCTCTCTCGCTACTCTCGCTTACTCTCTCACTTACTCTCTCCTTTCTCTCTCTCCTCTCTCGCTTACTCTCTCCTTTCTCTCTCGCTTACTCTCTCCTCTCTCGCTTACTCTCTCCTCTCTCGCTTACTCTCTCCTTTCTCTCTCGCTACTCTCGCTTACTCTCTCCTTTCTCTCTCGCTACTCTCGCTTACTCTCTCGCTTACTCTCTCCTTTCTCTCTCTCCTCTCTCGCTTACTCTCTCCTTTCTCTCTCTCCTCTCTCGCTTACTCTCTCCTTTCTCTCTCGCTACTCTCGCTTACTCTCTCGCTTACTCTCTCCTTTCTCTCTCTCCTCTCTCGCTTACTCTCTCCTTTCTCTCTCTTCCCCTCCTGCTCTTTCTCTTAGTCTCTCTCCTCTCTCGCTTACTCTCTCCTTTCTCTCCTGTCTCGCTTACTCTCTCCTCTCTCTCCTCTCTCGCTTACTCTCTCCTTTCTCTCTCTCCTCTCTCGCTTACTCTCTCCTTTCTCTCTCGCTACTCTCTCTCCTCTCTCGCTTACTCTCTCCTTTCTCTCTCTCCTCTCTCGCTTACTCTCTCCTTTCTCTCTCTCCTCTCTCGCTTACTCTCTCCTTTCTCTCTCTCCTACTCTCTCCTTTCTCTCTCTCCTCTCTCGCTTACTCTCTCCTTTCTCTCTCTCCTCTCTCGCTTACTCTCTCCTTTCTCTCTCTCCTCTCTCGCTTACTCCCTCCTTTCTCTCTCGCTACTCTCGCTCACTCTCTCGCTTACTCTCTCCTTTCTCTCTCTCCTCTCTCGCTTACTCTCTCCTTTCTCTCTCTCCTCTCTCGCTTACTCTCTCCTTTCTCTCTCTTCCCCTCCTGCTCTTTCTCTTAGTCTCTCTCCTGTCTCTCTTACTCTCTCCTGTCTCTCTCTCCTCTCTCTCCTCTCTCGCTTACTCTCTCCTCTCTCTCCTCTCTCGCTTACTCTCTCCTCTCTCTCCTCTCTCGCTTACTCTCTCCTCTCTCTCCTCTCTCGCTTACTCTCTCCTCTCTCTCCTCTCTCGCTTACTCTCTCCTTTCTCTCTCTCCTCTCTCTCCTCTCTCGCTTACTCTCTCCTCTCTCTCCTGTCTCACTTACTCTCTCCTTTCTCTCTCTCCCCCTCCTGCTCTTTCTCTTAGTCTCACTCTTCCCCTCCTGCTCTTTCTCTTAGTCTCTCTCTCATCCTCTATTTCTGTCTTTCACCTACTCTATATCAACAGTCCCCCCCCCAGGAGAAAATAAAGAACAGTGATTAGTTTTGTTGGTGTTTTCTCCAGCTAGCTGTATCTTGACTGTAGCAGACCATTCTGTCATCTGAATGGCGTGTAATTGGTTTATTCAAATTAGTTGTCTAGTAAATAAATATCCAAACACAGAGGCTGAGTTTAATGAAGGTTCTGGAAACACTCTCTCTCTCTCTCTCTCTGAGAGGCTGAGTTTAATGAAGGTTCTGGAAACACTCTCTCTCTCTCTGAGAGGCTGAGTTTATTGAAGGTTCTGGAAACACTCAATCACTTGTCCCTCTTTCTCTCCCTCTCTCTTTATCTCCCTCTCTCTCTCCCTCTCTCTCTCCCTCTTTCTCTCCCCCTCTCTCTCCCTCTCTCTCCCTCTTTCTCTCCCCCTCTCCCTCTCTCTCTCTCTCTCTCCCTCTTTCTCTCCCCCTCTCTCTCCCTCTCTCTCCCTCTCTCTCTCTCTCTCTCCCTCTCTCCCCCTCTCTCTCCCCCTCTCTCTCCCTTTCTCTCTCTCCCTCTTTCTCTCTCTCCCTTTTCTCTCTCTCCCTCTTTCTCTCTCTCCCTCTTTCTCTCTCTCCCTCTTTCTCTCTCTCCCTCTTTCTCTCTCTCCCTCTTTCTCTCTCTCCCTCTTTCTCTTCTTTCTCTCTCTCCCTCTTTCTCTCTCTCCCTCTTTCTCTCTCTCCCTCTTTCTCTCTCTCCCTCTTTCTCTCTCTCCCTCTTTCTCTCTCTCTTTCTCTCCCTCTCTCTCTCCCTCTTTCTCTCCCTCTTTCTCTCCCTCTCGCTCTCCTATGCTTAGGCCATGTTCCCTACATAGTGCACTACAAACCTACTGCACTCTATAGGTAATCTGGAGTATCCATTTGGTACGCAGGCTGTCTGTGGTGCCTGGTTGTTACTATGACGTCCAGCAGGCCGTCTGTGGTGCCTGGTTGTTACTACGACGTCCAGCAGGCTGTCTGTGGTGCCTGGTTGTTACTATGACATCCAGCAGGCTGTCTGTGGTGCCTGGTTGTTACTATGACGTCCAGCAGGCTGTCTGTGGTGCCTGGTTGTTACTATGACGTCCAGCAGGTTGTCTGTGGTGCCTGGTTGTTACTATGACGTCCAGCAGGCCGTCTGTGGTGTCTGGTTGTTACTATGACAGTGATGTCCAGCAGGCTGTCTGTGGTGCCTGGTTGTTACTATGACGTCCAGCAGGTTGTCTGTGGTGTCTGGTTGTTACTATGACGTCCAGCAGGCCGTCTGTGGTGTCTGGTTGTTACTATGACGTCCAGCAGATTGTCTGTGGTGCCTGGTTGTTACTATGACGGTGATGTCCAGCAGGCTCTCGGTCATAACCTGTTTATCCACTCATTTTAATTAAACTACCACCACAGCAAGACCCTAACCTCACACACACCTCACACACACCATACACACACACACACCATACACATACATACACACACACACCATACACACACACATACACACACACCACACACATACACACACACCATACACATACACACACACCATACACATACACACACACATACACATACATACACACACACACCATACACACACACACCATACACACACACACCATACACACACACACCATACACACACACACCATACACACACACACCATACACACACACACCATACACACACACCACACACACACCACACACACACCACACACACACCATACGCACACCATACACAAACAAGCCTACACACACTCATTCACTATAACTATGCCATACAACAGAAAATAGAGTATTAACACACACAACCACAGAGAAATAAATCCAGCACCTTCAGAATGTTTCACACCCCTTGACTTATTCCACATGATGTTGTTACAGCCTGAATTCAAAATGGATGACATTGACATTTTAGCTCATTTGTTGAAAATGCAATAGAGAAATATCTCATTTACATATTGCTAAATGACTTAAATGTAAATGTAAATGTAGTATTCAATCCCTTTGTTATGACAACTCCAAATTGAGCTCAGGTGGATCCAATTTCCTTTGATCATCCACAACTTGACTGGAGTCCACCTGTGACCAATACAAAAGAACCACACCTGTCTCTATATAAGGTCCCACAGCTGACAGTGCATGTCAGAGCAGGAACTATACCATGAAGTCGGAGGAACTGGAGAAACTGTCCCTTGATCTCACGGATAGAACTGTGAGGAATCAGATACACTATATAGACAGCAGTATGTGGAAACCCCTTCAAATGAGTGGATTTGGCCAGTTCAGCCATACATCTCCATACAGCCATGCAATCTCCATAGACAAACATTGGTAGTAGAATGGCCTTACTGAAGAGCTCAGTGACTTTCAATGCTGCACCGTCATAGGATGCCACCTTTCCAACAAGTCAGTGCGTCAAATTTCTCCCCACCTAGAGCTACCCCTGGTCAACTGTAAGTGCTGTTATTGTGAAGTGGAACTGTCTAGGAGCAACAACCGTTGACCTGTGAAATGGTAGGCCACACAAGTTGAAGCACAAAGTGCCTAAAACTCGTCTGTCCACGGTTGCAACACTGGCTCCCGAGTTCCAAACGGCCCCTGGAAGCAAAATCAGCACAAGAACTGTTCGTTGGGAACTTCATGAAATGAATTTCTGTGGTCCTGTGCACAAAGCAAGGTCCATATAGAAATTGTTTGTCGCGATCGGTGTGGAAGAACGTGACTGGGCCTGCACAGAGCCCTGACCTCAACCCCATCGAACACCTTTAGGATGAATTGGAACGCCGAGCTGCGAGCCAGGCCTAATCACCCAACATCAGTGCCAGACATCAATAATACTCTTGTGGCTGAATGGAAGCAAGTCCTCAGCAATGTTCTAGTGGAAAGTCTTCCCAGAGGAGTGGAGTCTGTTATAGCAGCAAAGGGGGGTACCAACTCCATATTAATGCCCATGATTTTGGAATAAGATGTTTGATGAGCAGTATGTGATGTCAACATGCTTTTGATCATGTAGTGTATCTGTGGAAGGGTATAAAACAATTTCTAGAGTGTTGAAAGTTTTCAAGAGCACAGTGGTCTCCAGTATTGGGAAATTTAACAAATATGGAACTAACCAGACTCTGCCTAGAGCTAGTGTCCGACCAAACTGAGCATCCGGGCAAGAAGGACCTTGGTCAGGGAGTTGACCAAAAACCCCAATGGCTGAGTTGGGAGAACCAGTCTCTACAGAACTTCACCAATCTGGGCTTTATGGGAGAGTGGCCAGACGGAAGCCACTCCTGAGAATAAGACAAATTACATCAAATATGGTGTTTTCAAAACAAGTCCTGTGAAATACTGAGCATAAGGCAAAATATCCTGTGGTCTGATCAGACTGAAATGGAACTCTTTGGTCTGAATACAATCAGGCACAGCTCATCACCTGTCTAACACCATCCCTACCGTGAAGCATGGTGGTGGCAGCATCATACTATGGGGATGCTTTTCAGCTGCAGGGACTGGGAGACTGGTAAGGATAGAGGAAACAGTGAATGGAGCCAAATACAGGCACAGAACCTGCTTCAGAGTGCGAACAACCTTAGACTGGGGTGAGGATATACGTTCCAACAGGACAATGACCCCGAGCCACAGCCAAGCAACAGTGGAATGGCTTCAGAACTAGAATGTGTCATTGAGTGGCCCACTCAAAGCTGATCCAGACTTCCCCAAGACGACTCAAAGCTGATCCAGACTTCCCCAAGACGACTCAAAGCTGATCCAGACTTCCCCAAAACGACTCAAAGCTGATCCAGACATCCCCAAGACGACTCAAAGCTGATCCAGACATCACCAAGACGACTCAAAGCTGATCCAGACATCCCCAAGACGACTCAAAGCTGATCCAGACTTCCCCAAGACGACTGAAAGCTCATCCAGACATCCCCAAGACGACTCCAAGCTGATCCAGACATCCCCAAGACGACTCCAAGCTGATCCAGACATCCCCAAGACGACTCCAAGCTGATCCAGACATCCCCAAGACGACTCAAAGCTTGACCCAGACATCACCAAGACGACTCCAAGCTGATCCAGACATCCCCAAGACGACTCCAAGCTGATCCAGACATCCCCAAGACGACTCAAAGCTTGACCCAGACATCACCAAGACGACTCCAAGCTGATCCAGACATCCCCAAGACGACTCCAAGCTGATCCAGACATCCCCAAGACGACTCAAAGCTTGACCCAGACATCCCCAAGACGACTCAAAGCTGATCCAGACATCCCCAAGACGACTCAAAGCTGACCCAGACTTCCCCAAGACGACTCAAAGCTGATCCAGACTTCCCCAAGACGACTCAGCTGCAATCGCCCCCAAAGGTGCTTTTACGAAGTATTGACCCAGGTGTGAACACTTCTATAAATGAGATTTCTTTATTTAAAAAATAATAATAATTCATGGGGTATTGTGTGTAGATGGGTGAGAGAAAACAAATCAATGTAATCCATTTTGAATTCAGGCTGTAACACAACAAGATGTAGACGAAGTCAAGGGTAATTGACACGTTCTGATCCATCACACTATCAGTGCTTTGCTGTTCACCGTCCCAGAATCCCTCACATCTCTCTATCTCTCTCTGTTCGCGTTTGAAAATGTCATCTCACCAATCAGACAACACACACACACACACACCTGTTTAGCCTCCAGTCAATGTTGTAAATGTCACTTCGACCCTGCATTTATCTTAAATAACTGACTTTTCAAAACAGATGATCTTTCTCTTGTTTGTCGTTGCCGTTCAGCCAATCTTCATGCAGGTCAGGTTTGATGGGTTTTTCCTCAGGCGCATTTTACAGTTATTAAAAAGATCCAAATCATCAGAGTGGAAACTGTTTTATTCTGTTCCTTTTCTGTTCATTGAAGCCTGTCAACAGTGGAGGTCTTTGGAGCTACTATAGTGTCCTATAGATGAGAGATGTGGATAGTGTCCTGGAGATGTGGATAGTGTCCTGGAGATGAGAGATGTGGATAGTGTCCTAGAGATGAGAGATGTGGATAGTGTCCTGGAGATGAGAGATGTGGATAGTGTCCTAGAGATGAGAGATGTGGATAGTGTCCTGGAGATGAGAGATGTGGATAGTGTCCTATAGATGAGAGATGTGGATAGTGTCCTGGAGATGTGGATAGTGTCCTATAGATGAGAGATGAGGATAGTGTCCTAGAGATGAGGATAGTGTCCTATAGATGAGAGATGAGGATAGTGTCCTAGAGATGTGGATAGTGTCCTATAGATGAGAGATGTGGATAGTGTCCTGGAGATGAGAGATGTGGATAGTGTCCTATAGATGAGAGATGTGGATAGTGTCCTGGAGATGAGAGATGTGGATAGTGTCCTATAGATGAGAGATGTGGATAGTGTCCTGGAGATGAGAGATGTGGATAGTGTCCTATAGATGAGAGATGTGGATAGTGTCCTGGAGATGAGAGATGTGGATAGTGTCCTATAGATGAGAGATGTGGATAGTGTCCTGGAGATAGATGAGAGATGAGGATAGTGTCCTAGAGATGAGGAGAGAGATGAGGATAGTGTCCTAGAGATGATGATAGTGTCCTAGAGATGAGGATAGTGTCCTAGAGATGAGGATAGTGTCCTAGAGATGAGGATAGTGTCCTAGAGATGAGGATAGTGTCCTAGAGATGAGAGGTGTCCTAGAGATAGTGTCCTAGAGATGAGGATAGTGTCCTAGAGATGAGGATAGTGTCCTCAGATGAGGATAGTGTCCTAGAGATGAGGATAGTGTGATAGTGTCCTAGAGATAATAGATGTGGATAGTGTCCTAGAGATGAGAGCTGGGTATAGTGTCCTCAGATGAGGATAGTGTCCTGGAGATGAGGATAGTGTCCTGGAGATGAGGATAGTGTCCTGGAGATGAGGATAGTGTCCTGGATAGTGTCCTGGAGATGAGGATAGTGTCGTCCTGGAGATGTGGATAGTGTCCTGGAGATGTGGATAGTGTCCTGGAGATGTGGATAGTGTCGTCCTGGAGATGTGGATAGTGTCCTGGAGATGTGGATAGTGTCCTGGAGATGAGGATAGTGTCCTAGAGATGAGGATAGTGTCCTAGAGATGTGGATAGTGTCCTAGAGATGAGGATAGTGTCCTGGAGATGTGGATAGTGTCCTAGAGATGAGGATAGTGTCCTAGAGATGAGGATAGTGTCCTAGAGATGTGAGATGTGGATAGTGTCCTAGAGATGTGAGATGTGGATAGTGTCCTAGAGATGAGGATAGTGTCCTAGAGATGAGGATAGTGTCCTGGAGATGTGGATAGTGTCCTAGAGATGAGGATAGTGTCCTAGAGATGAGGATAGTGTCCTAGAGATGAGGATAGTGTCCTAGAGATGTGGATAGTGTCCTAGAGATGTGGATAGTGTCCTAGAGATGAGGATAGTGTCCTAGAGATGAGGATAGTGTCCTAGAGATGAGGATAGTGTCCTAGAGATGAGGATAGTGTCCTAGAGATGAGGATAGTGTCCTAGAGATGAGGATAGTGTCCTAGAGATGAGAGATGTGGATAGTGTCCTAGAGATGTGAGATGTGGATAGTGTCCTAGAGATGAGGATAGTGTCCTAGAGATGAGGATAGTGTCCTAGAGATGAGGATAGTGTCCTAGAGATGAGGATAGTGTCCTAGAGATGTGGATAGTGTCCTAGAGATGTGGATAGTGTCCTAGAGATGAGGATAGTGTCCTAGAGATGAGGATAGTGTCCTAGAGATGAGGATAGTGTCCTAGAGATGAGGATAGTGTCCTAGAGATGTGGATAGTGTCCTAGAGATGTGGATAGTGTCCTAGAGATGAGGATAGTGTCCTAGAGATGGGGATAGTGTCCTAGAGATGGGGATAGTGTCCTAGAGATGGGGATAGTGTCCTAGAGATGGGGATAGTGTCCTAGAGATTTGGATAGTGTCCTAGAGATGAGAGATGGGGATAGTGTCCTAGAGATGAGGATAGTGTCCTAGAGATGAGGATAGTGTCCTAGAGATGAGGATAGTGTCCTAGAGATGAGGATAGTGTCCTAGAGATGTGAGATGTGGATAGTGTCCTAGAGATGAGGATAGTGTCCTAGAGATGAGAGATGTGGATAGTGTCCTAGAGATGTGAGATGTGGATAGTGTCCTAGAGATGAGGATAGTGTCCTAGAGATGAGGATAGTGTCCTAGAGATGAGGATAGTGTCCTGGAGATGAGGATAGTGTCCTGGAGATGTGGATAGTGTCCTAGAGATGAGGATAGTGTCCTAGAGATGAGGATAGTGTCCTAGATATGTGGATAGTGTCCTAGAGATGTGAGATGTGGATAGTGTCCTAGAGATGAGAGATGTGGATAGTGTCCTAGAATTGAGGATAGTGTCCTAGAGATAGAGATAGTGTCCTAGAATTGAGGATAGTGTCCTAGAATTGAGGATAGTGTCCTAGAGATGTGAGATGTGGATAGTGTCCTAGAATTGAGGATAGTGTCCTAGAATTGAGGATAGTGTCCTAGAATTGAGGATAGTGTCCTAGAGATGTGGATAGTGTCCTAGTGATGAGAGATGTGGATAGTGTCCTAGAGATGAGAGATGTGGATAGTGTCCTAGAGATGAGAGATGTGGATAGTGTCCTAGAATTGAGGATAGTGTCCTAGAGATGAGGATAGTGTCCTAGAGATGAGGATAGTGTCCTAGAGATGAGGATAGTGTCCTGGAGATGAGGATAGTGTCCTAGAGATGTGGATAGTGTCCTAGAGATGAGGATAGTGTCCTAGAGATGAGGATAGTGTCCTAGAGAGGATAGTGTCCTAGAGATGATAGTGTCCTAGAGATGATAGTGTCCTAGAGATGATAGTGTCCTAGAGATGATAGTGTCCTAGAGATGATAGTGTCCTAGAGATGATAGTGTCCTAGAGATGATAGTGTCCTAGAGATGAGGATAGTGTCCTAGAGATGAGGATAGTGTAGATGAGGATAGTGTAGATGAGGATAGTGTCCTAGAGATGAGGATAGTGTCCTAGAGATGAGGATAGTGTCCTAGAGATGAGGATAGTGTCCTAGAGATGAGGATAGTGTCCTAGAGATGTGGATAGTGTCCTAGAGATGAGGATAGTGTCCTAGATATGAGGATAGTGTCCTAGATATGAGGATAGTGTCCTAGAGATGATAGTGTCCTAGAGATGAGGATAGTGTCCTAGATATGAGGATAGTGTCCTAGAGATGATAGTGTCCTAGAGATGAGGATAGTGTCCTAGAGATGATAGTGTCCTAGAGATGATAGTGTCCTAGAGATGAGGATAGTGTCCTAGAGATGAGGATAGTGTCCTAGATATGAGGATAGTGTCCTAGAGATGAGGATAGTGTCCTAGAGATGGGGATAGTGTCCTAGAGATGAGGATAGTGTCCTAGAGATGAGGATAGTGTCCTAGAGATGAGGATAGTGTCCTAGAGATGGGGATAGTGTCCTAGAGATGGGGATAGTGTCCTAGAGATGAGGATAGTGTCCTAGAGATGAGGATAGTGTCCTAGAGATGAGGATAGTGTCCTAGAGATGAGGATAGTGTCCTAGAGATGAGGATAGTGTCCTAGAGATGAGGATAGTGTCCTAGAGATGAGGATAGTGTCCTAGAGATGAGGATAGTGTCCTATAGAGACCACATATAAGACGTTTAATAGATGAGTGTTTTATTTGATTCTGTGGGGGATAATCCATCTATTCTCTGAGCTGAACTCTGTTCTTATACGTTTCACAACCCTTAAATCAACCGTATAACCAATCAACCAACGTCTGTGGCTGATCCATGCTGATGTGTTGTGGCTGATCCATGCTGATGTGTTGTGGCTGATCCATGCTGATGTGTTGTGGCTGATCCATGTGATGTGTTGTGTTGTGGCTGATCCATGCTGATGTGTTGTGGCTGATCCATGCTGATGTGTTGTGGCTGATCCATGCTGATGTGTTGTGGCTGATCCATGCTGTTGTGTTGTGGCTGATCCATGCTGATGTGATGTGTTGTGGCTGATCCATGTGATGTGTTGTGGCTGATCCATGTGATGTGTTGTGGCTGATCCATGTGATGTGTTGTGGCTGATCCCTGCTGATGTGATGTGTTGTGGCTGATCCATGCTGATGTGTTGTGGCTGATCCATGCTGATGTGATGTGTTGTGGCTGATCCATGTGATGTGTTGTGGCTGATCCATGTGATGAGTTGTGGCTGATCCCTGCTGATGTGATGTGTTGTGGCTGATCCATGCTGATGTGATGTGTTGTGGCTGATCCATGCTGATGTGTTGTGGCTGATCCATGCTGATGTGTTGTGGCTGATCCATGCTGATGTGTTGTGGCTGATCCATGCTGTTGTGTTGTGGCTGATCCATGCTGATGTGTTGTGGCTGATCCATGTGATGTGTTGTGGCTGATCCATGTGATGTGTTGTGGCTGATCCATGCTGATGTGATGTGTTGTGGCTGATCCATGTGATGTGTTGTGGCTGATCCATGCTGATGTGATGTGTTGTGGCTGATCCATGCTGATGTGTTGTGGCTGATCCATGCTGTTGTGTTGTGGCTGATCCATGCTGATGTGTTGTGGCTGATCCCTGCTGATGTGATGTGGCTGATCCATGCTGATGTGATGTGTTGTGGCTGATCCCTGCTGATGTGTTGTGGCTGATCCATGCTGATGTGTTGTGGCTGATCCATGCTGATGTGTTATGGCTGATCCATGTGATGTGTTATGGCTGATCCATGCTGATGTGTTGTGTTGTGGCTGATCCATGCTGATGTGTTGTGGCTGATCCATGTGATGTGTTATGGCTGATCCATGCTGATGTGTTGTGTTGTGGCTGATCCATGCTGATGTGTTATGGCTGATCCATGCTGATGTGTTGTGGCTGATCCATGCTGATGTGTTGTGTTGTGGCTGATCCATGCTGATGTGTTGTGTTGTGGCTGATCCATGCTGATGTGTTGTGGCTGATCCATGTGATGTGTTATGGCTGATCCATGTGATGTGTTATGGCTGATCCATGCTGATGTGTTGTGGCTGATCCATGTGTTGTGTTGTGGCTGATCCATGCTGATGTGTTGTGTTGTGGCTGATCCATGCTGATGTGTTGTGGCTGATCCATGCTGATGTGTTATGGCTGATCCATGCTGATGTGTTGTGGCTGATCCATGCTGATGTGTTATGGCTGATCCATGCTGATGTGTTATGGCTGATCCATGCTGATCCATGCTGATGTGTTGTGGCTGATCCATGTGTTGTGTTGTGGCTGATCCATGCTGATGTGTTGTGTTGTGGCTGATCCATGCTGATGTGTTGTGGCTGATCCATGCTGATGTGTTGTGGCTGATCCATGCTGATGTGTTATGGCTGATCCATGCTGATGTGTTATGGCTGATCCATGTGATGTGTTATGGCTGATCCATGCTGATGTGTTGTGGCTGATCCATGCTGATGTGTTATGGCTGATCCATGCTGATGTGTTGTGGCTGATCCATGCTGATGTGTTGTGGCTGATCCATGCTGATGTGATGTGTTGTGGCTGATCCATGCTGATGTGTTGTGGCTGATCCATGCTGATGTGATGTGTTGTGGCTGATCCATGCTGATGTGATGTGTTGTGGCTGATCCATGCTGATGTGTTGTGGCTGATCCATGCTGATCCATGCTGATGTGATGTGTTGTGGCTGATCCATGCTGATGTGTTGTGTTGTGGCTGATCCATGCTGATGTGATGTGTTGTGGCTGATCCATGCTGATGTGATGTGTTGTGGCTGATCCATGCTGATGTGATGTGTTGTGGCTGATCCATGCTGATGTGTTGTGGCTGATCCATGCTGATGTGTTGTGGCTGATCCATGCTGATGTGTTATGGCTGATCCATGCTGATGTGTTGTAGGTGTTTGCTGAGACCACGTTGGACCCCCAGCAGAGTCAGTCCTGGGACCAGCTACGATGTCTCTACAGAGGACCTTCCAGGGTAGGTCTGCTACTCCTTTCTGTGTTTCTCCCTCTCCTCTCTCATGTTATGTTCCTCTCTGCATTGAAACGTGGAAGACGTCACCGTCTGTAAGTGGATACACTAAAGGATTAGCTGGCATCAATACTTCCTATTGCTGACTGGGCTTCAAATAATGATGGAGAGAGACAGGCAGGCAGAGAGACAGGCAGGCAGAGAGACAGGCAGGCAGAGAGACAGGCAGGCAGAGAGACAGGCAGGCAGAGAGACAGGCAGGCAGAGAGACAGGCAGGCAGAGAGACAGGCAGGCAGAGAGACAGGCAGGCAGAGAGACAGGCAGGCAGAGAGACAGGCAGAGAGGCAGGCAGGCAGAGAGACAGGCAGGCAGAGAGACAGGCAGGCAGAGAGACAGGCAGGCAGAGAGGCAGGCAGGCAGGCAGAGAGGCAGGCAGGCAGGCAGAGAGGCAGGCAGGCAGGCAGAGAGACAGGCAGGCAGGCAGAGAGACAGGCAGGCAGGCAGAGAGACAGGCAGGCAGGCAGGCAGAGACAGACAGGCAGGCAGGCAGGCAGAGGCAGGCAGGCAGGCAGGCAGAGAGACAGGCAGGCAGGCAGGCAGAGAGACAGGCAGGCAGAGAGACAGGCAGGCAGGCAGGCAGAGAGACAGGCAGGCAGGCAGAGACAGGCAGGCAGGCAGAGACAGGCAGGCAGGCAGAGACAGGCAGGCAGAGAGACAGGCAGGCAGGCAGAGAGACAGACAGACAGGCAGGCAGAGACAGACAGGCAGGCAGGCAGAGACAGACAGGCAGGCAGGCAGAGACAGGCAGGCAGGCAGGCAGAGAGAC
>NW_025745897.1:122500-125000 GCF_021184085.1 Oncorhynchus gorbuscha | reverse complement strand
CCACCTTCTCTCTAATTCTCTCTCTCTCCCCTCCACCTTCTCTCTAATTCTCTCTCTCCCCTCCGCCTTCTCTCTAATTCTCTCTCTCTCCCCTCCACCTTCTCTCTCTAATTCTCTCTCTCCCCTCCGCCTTCTCTCTAATTCTCTCTCCCCCTCCACCTTCTCTCTAATTCTCTCTCTCTCCCCTCCACCTTCTTTCTAATTCTCTCTCTCTCCCCTCCACCTTCTCTCTAATTCTCTCTCTCTCCCCTCCACCTTCTCTCTAATTCTCTCTCTCTCCCCTCCACCTTCTCTCTCTAATTCTCTCTCCCCCTCCGCCTTCTCTCTAATTCTCTCTCTCCCCTCCACCTTCTCTCTAATTCTCTCTCTCTCCCCTCCACCTTCTCTCTAATTCTCTCTCTCTCCCCTCCACCTTCTCTCTAATTCTCTCTCTCCCCTCCACCTTCTCTCTAATTCTCTCTCCCCCTCCACCTTCTCTCTAATTCTCTCTCTCTCCCCTCCACCTTCTCCCCAACATTCTCTCTTCCCTCCACCTTCTCTCTAATTATCTTTCTCTCTCTCTCTCTCCCTCATTCCTTCCTTTCCTCTCTCTCTGGTGGTCCCTCTCCTCTCTAATTCTCTCTCTCCCCTCTACCTTATCTCTAATTATCTTTCTCTCTGTCTCTCTCTCTCTCCCTCATTCCTTCCTTTCCTCTCTCTCTGGTGGTCCCTCTCCTCTCTAATTCTCTCTCTCCCCTCCACCTTATCTCTCTAATTCTCTCTTCCCTCCACCTTCTCTAATTATCTTTCTTTCTCTCTCTCTCCCTCATTCCTTCCTTTCCTCTCTCTCTGGTGGTCCCTCTCCTCTCTAATTCTCTCTCACTCCCTCCATTGTACATCATACCTCCATAAGTGTCCAGTAGATTTAATTAAAACATGGCGTCATCTCCCTGTGTCATTTCCATGCCTGGCTTTCAAGTAGGCTGCTTCTGCTGATTGCAGAACTCCAATGTTCCCTTTCCACTGTCTGATTAGGCTATTCAAAGAGCGGTAGCTACACTCCTTCCTTTCTCCCCCCTCTTCCCCACTCCCCTTCCTCTCCCTCCTATTAATAGGATATACATCCTGCATATGGTTCCTATATTCTACTGTACAATGTTCTATATTCTGTACCATTCATATGCAATCTCTTCTCATTCTGTAGCAGTCAGCCTCCTCTCCCTCCTATAGATGTCAGTCAGCCTCCTCTCCCTCCTATAGATGTCGGTCAGCCTCCTCTCCCTCCTATAGATGTCAGTCAGCCTCCTCTCCCTCCTATAGATGTCGGTCGGTCAGTCTCCTCTCCCTCCTATAGATGTCAGTCAGCCACCTCTCCCTCCTATAGATGTCGGTCAGCCACCTCTCCCTCCTGTAGATGTCGGTCAGCCTCCTCTCCCTCCTATAGATGTCAGTCAGCCTCCTCTCCCTCCTATAGATGTCGGTCAGTCAGTCTCCTCTCCCTCCTATAGATGTCGGTCAGCCTCCTCTCCCTCCTATAGATGTCGGTCAGCCTCCTCTCCTCCTATAGATCTCCCTCTCCCTCCTATAGATGTCGGTCAGCCTCCTCTCCTCCTATAGATGTCGGTCAGCCTCCTCTCCCTCCTATAGATGTCGGTCAGCCTCCTCTCCCTCCTATAGATGTCAGTCAGCCTCCTCTCCCTCCTATAGATGTCAGTCAGCCACCTCTCCCTCCTATAGATGTCGGTCAGCCTCCTCTCCCTCCTATAGATGTCGGTCAGCCTCCTCTCCTCCTATAGATGTCGGTCAGCCTCCTCTCCCTCCTATAGATGTCGGTCGGATCAGTCTCCTCTCCCTCCTATAGATGTCGGTCAGCCTCCTCTCCCTCCTATAGATGTCGGTCAGTCTCCTCTCCCTCCTATAGATGTCGGTCCTCTCCTCTCCCTCCTATAGATGTCGGTCAGCCTCCTCTCCCTCCTATAGATGTCGGTCAGTCCCTCCTCTCCCTCCTATAGATGTCGGTCAGCCTCCTCTCCCTCCTATAGATGTCGGTCAGCCTCCTCTCCCTCCTATAGATGTCGGTCAGCCTCCTCTCCCTCCTATAGATGTCGGTCAGCCTCCTCTCCTCCTATAGATGTCGGTCAGTCTCCTCTCCCTCCTATAGATGTCGGTCAGCCTCCTCTCCCTCCTATAGATGTCAGTCAGCCTCCTCTCCCTCCTATAGATGTCGGTCAGCCTCCTCTCCCTCCTATAGATGTCGGTCGGATCAGCCTCCTCTCCCTCCTATAGATGTCAGTCAGCCTCCTCTCCCTCCTATAGATGTCAGTCAGCCTCCTCTCCCTCCTATAGATGTCAGTCAGCCTCCTCTCCCTCCTATAGATGTCGGTCAGCCTCCTCTCCCTCCTATAGATGTCGGTCGGTCAGCCTCCTCTCCCTCCTATAGATGTCGGTCAGTCTCCTCTCCCTCCTATAGATGTCGGTCAGTCAGTCTCCTCTCCCTCCTATAGATGTCAGTCAGCCTGTC
>NW_025745897.1:105000-117500 GCF_021184085.1 Oncorhynchus gorbuscha | reverse complement strand
CATTCACACTCCAGAGCTTTGGTCGGGTCTGAGAAGGACACATTCACCCTCCAGAGCTCTGGTCGGGTCCTCAAAGGACACATTCACCCTCCAGAGCTCTGGTCGGGTCTGAGAAGGACACATTCACCCTCCAGAGCTCTGGTCGGGTCTGAGAAGGACACATTCACCCTCCAGAGCTCTGGTCGGGTCTGAGAAGGACACATTCACCCTCCAGAGCTCTGGTCGCGTCTGAGAAGGACACATTCACCCTCCAGAGCTCTGGTCGGGTCTGAGAAGGACACATTCACCCTCCAGAGCTCTGGTCGGGTCTGAGAAGGACACATTCACCCTCCAGAGCTCTGGTCGGGTCCTCAAAGGACACATTCACCCTCCAGAGCTCTGGTCGGGTCTGAGAAGGACACATTCACCCTCCAGAGCTCTGGTTGGGTCTGAGAAGGACACATTCACCCTCCAGAGCTCTGGTCGGGTCTGAGAAGGACACATTCACCCTCCAGAGCTCTGGTCGGGTCTGAGGACACATTCCCCCTCCAGAGCTCTGGTCGCGTCTGAGAAGGACACATTCACCCTCCAGAGCTCTGGTCGGGTCTGAGAAGGACACATTCACCCTCCAGAGCTCTGGTCGGGTCTGAGAAGGACACATTCACCCTCCAGAGCTCTGGTCGGGTCTGAGAAGGACACATTCACCCTCCAGAGCTCTGGTCGGGTCTGAGAAGGACACATTCACCCTCCAGAGCTCTGGTCGGGTCCTCAAAGGACACATTCCCCCTCCAGAGCTCTGGTCGGGTCTGAGAAGGACACATTCACCCTCCAGAGCTCTGGTCGCGTCTGAGAAGGACACATTCACCCTCCAGAGCTCTGGTCGGGTCTGAGAAGGACACATTCACCCTCCAGAGCTCTGGTCGGGTCTGAGAAGGACACATTCACCCTCCAGAGCTCTGGTCGGGTCCTCAAAGGACACATTCACCCTCCAGAGCTCTGGTCGGGTCTGAGAAGGACACATTCACCCTCCAGAGCTCTGGTCGGGTCTGAGAAGGACACATTCACCCTCCAGAGCTCTGGTCGGGTCTGAGAAGGACACATTCACCCTCCAGAGCTCTGGTCGGGTCTGAGGACACATTCCCCCTCCAGAGCTCTGGTCGCGTCTGAGAAGGACACATTCACCCTCCAGAGCTCTGGTCGGGTCTGAGAAGGACACATTCACCCTCCAGAGCTCTGGTCGGGTCTGAGAAGGACACATTCACCCTCCAGAGCTCTGGTCGGGTCTGAGAAGAACACATTCACCCTCCAGAGCTCTGGTCGGGTCTGAGAAGGACACATTCACCCTCCAGAGCTCTGGTCGGGTCTGAGAAGGACACATTCACCCTCCAGAGCTCTGGTCGGGTCTGAGAAGGACACATTCACCCTCCAGAGCTCTGGTCGGGTCTGAGAAGGACACACTCACCCTCCAGAGCTCTGGTCGGGTCTGAGAAGGACACATTCACCCTCCAGAGCTCTGGTCGGGTCTGAGAAGGACACATTCACCCTCCAGAGCTCTGGTCGGGTCTGAGAAGGACACATTCACCCTCCAGAGCTCTGGTCGGGTCTGAGAAGGACACATTCACCCTCCAGAGCTCTGGTCGGGTCTGAGAAGGACACATTCACCCTCCAGAGCTCTGGTCGGGTCTGAGAAGGACACACACCTGACAGTTCTCAGCATTCCTGGTTCTGACAACTGAGAGAAAAGCCTCTAAGGTCTAATTCATGTAAACAGTGTGCAATTATATTACCTGTGTTGTTCTCCATGACTCTCCTACTCTTTTAAAACGGCAGAGGAATGGGTCAGTCTCTGGTGTTCTGGATTTTCAAAATCAAATTCCAGAGGTGATTGTTGTAGCTTGTCTCCTTCGGTTCACTTCATGCGATGAGTCATTCTCGGTATGCGTCCCAAAAGGCACCCTATGCCCTACCCTAACCCCTAGCGCCCTGGTCAAAAGTCATGCACTATACAGGGAATAGGGTGTCATTTGGGTGGCACACTCAGTTCTCTCAAACGGTTATTTATTCATCAAGTCAGAGCGGCCTTCTGTGTCACGCACAGAGAGACACTTTAATGTCCCTGCCTGCCTGACAGCTACCATCCAAATTGGCCTGTTCTGTCTCTCTCTCTCTCTCTGGCTCTTCCTATTTATCCCCCCCCCCCTCAACTTCTCTGATTATCTCTCTTTCTCTCACTGTCTCTCTTTCCCCCATCTGTGAGCAGAGAGAGACAGAGCGAATCCGCCCTCAAAGATGTCAAACATGACCCCCAGCCAGCATGGTCCCCCCGGCCGGGGGCTGCGTGGCAGAGAGTGGGTGCAGACATCACCAGTCTTTTCTCCATGAGGTGGTAATTATGATTAATACTCTGGTCATTTCACTCAGAGGCAGCTTGAACGCCTGCCACCAATCAGCCACCGCCGTTGTTCTAGAGACAAAAGGAGTGATGAATGGCTGGTTGCCAGGCACTGGTAGGAAGAGAGGGAGGTAGGGAGAGAGGGGGGGAGAGAGAGGGAGGGAGAGAGAGAGAGAGAGAGAGGGGGAGAGAGAGAGGGAGGGAGAGAGAGAGAGGGAGGGAGGTAGGGAGAGAGAGAGAGAGAGAGGAGAGAGAGAGGGAGGTAGGGAGAGAGGGGGGAGAGAGAGACGGAGGGAGAGAGAGAGAGAGAGAGGGGGGAGAGAGGGAGGTAGGGAGAGAGGGGGAGAGAGAGACGGAGGGAGGGAGAGAGAGAGAGAGAGAGGGGGAGGGGAGGGAGAGGAGAGAGAGAGGGAGGGAGGGAGGGAGAGAGAGAGAGAGAGAGGGGGGAGAGAGAGAGGGAGGGAGGTAGGGAGAGATGTATAGAGGAGAGAGAGAGGAGGGAGGTAGGAATGGAGATAGGAGAGAGGGATGGAGGGGATGAATGGATGCAGACAGTGAGGTAGGGAGAAGGAGACCTCTCCTCTATCTACACTCTGACCCCGTCCTCTCCTCTCTCTATCTACACTCTGACCCCATCCTCTCCATGTCCTCTCTTTCTATCTACATTCTGACCCAGTCCTCTCCATGTCCTCTCCTCTGGCTGACCCCGTCCTCTCCATGTCCTCTCTTTCTATCTACATTCTGACCCAGTCCTCTCCATGTCCTCTCCTCTGGCTGACCCCGTCCTCTCCATGTCCTCTCTATCTACACTCTGACCCCGTCCTCTCCATGTCCTCTCTTTCTATCTACATTCTGACCCCGTCCTCTCCATGTCCTCTCTTTCTATCCACACTCTGACCCCGTCCTCTCCATGTCCTCTCTATCTACACTCTGACCCCGTCCTCTCCATGTCCTCTCTTTCTATCCACACTCTGACCCCGTCCTCTCCATGTCCTCTCCTCTGGCTGACCCCGTCCTCTCTTTCTATCTACACTCTGACCACGTCCTCTCCATGTCCTCTCCTCTGGCTGACCCCGTCCTCTCTTTCTATCTACACTCTGACCCCGTCCTCTCCATGTCCTCTCCTCTGGCTGACCCTGTCCTCTCTTTCTATCTACACTCTGACCCTGTCCTCTCCATGTCCTCTCCTCTGGCTGACCCCGTCCTCTCTTTCTATCTACACTCTGACCCCGTCCTCTCCATGTCCTCTCCTCTGGCTGACCCCGTCCTCTCTTTCTATCCACACTCTAACCCCGTCCTCTCCATGTTCTCTCTATCTACACTCTGACCCCGTCCTCTCCATGTCCTCTCTTTCTATCCACACTCTAACCCCGTCCTCTCCATGTTCTCTCTATCTACACTCTGACCCCGTCCTCTCCATGTCCTCTCTTTCTATCTACACTCTGACCCCGTCCTCTCCATGTCCTCTCCATCTACACTCTAACCCCGTCCTCTCCATGTCCTCTCTATCTACACTCTGACCCCGTCCTCTCCATGTCCTCTCTTTCTATCTACACTCTGACCCCGTCCTCTCCATGTCCTCTCTTTCTATCTACACTCTGACCCCGTCCTCTCCATGTCCTCTCTTTCTATCCACACTCTGACCCCGTCCTCTCCATGTCCTCTCCTCTGGCTGACCCCGTCCTCTCTTTCTATCTACATTCTGACCCCGTCCTCTCCATGTCCTCTCCTCTGGCTGACCCCGTCCTCTCCATGTCCTCTCCTCTGGCTGACCCCGTCATCTCTTTCTATCTACACTCTGACCCCGTCCTCCCTTTCTATCCACACTCTGACCCCGTCCTCTCCATGTCCTCTCCATGTCCTCTCTTTCTATCTACACTCTGACCCCATCCTCTCCATGTCCTCTCTTTCTATCCACACTCTGACCCAGTCCTCTCCATGTCCTCTCCTCTGGCTGACCCCGTCCTCTCCATGTCCTCTCTTTCTATCTACACTCTGACCCCATCCTCTCCATTTCCTCTCCTCTGGCTGACCCCATCCTCTCCATGTCCTCTCTTTCTATCCACACTCTGACCCAGTCCTCTCCATGTCCTCTCCTCTGGCTGACCCCATCCTCTCCATGTCCTCTCTTTCTATCTACACTCTGACCCCATCCTCTCCATGTCCTCTCTTTCTATCCACACTCTGACCCAGTCCTCTCCATGTCCTCTCCTCTGGCTGACCCCGTCCTCTCCATGTCCTCTCTTTCTATCTATACTCTAACCCCGTCCTCTCCATGTCCTCTCTTTCTATCTACACTCTGACCCAGTCCTCTCCATGTCCTCTCCTCTGGCTGACCCCGTCCTCTCCATGTCCTCTCTTTCTATCTATACTCTAACCCCGTCCTCTCCATGTCCTCTCTTTCTATCTATACTCTAACCCCGTCCTCTCCATGTCCTCTCCATCTACACTCTGACCCCGTCCTCTCCATGTCCTCTCTTTCTATCTACACTCTGACCCCGTCCTCTCCATGTCCTCTCTTTCTATCCACACTCTGACCCCGTCCTCTCCATGTCCTCTCTATCCACACTCTGACCCCGTCCTCTCCATGTCCTCTCTATCCACACTCTGACCCCGTCCTCTCCATGTCCTCTCTATCTACACTGACCCCGTCCTCTCCATGTCCTCTCTTTCTATCCACACTCTGACCCCGTCCTCTCCATGTCCTTTCTATCCACACTTTGACCCCGTCCTCTCCATGTCCTCTCTATCTACACTCTGACCCCGTCCTCTCCATGTCCTCTCTATCTACACTCTGACCCCGTCCTCTCCATGTCCTTTCTATCTTCACTCTGACCCCGTCCTCTCCATGTCCTCTCCTCTGGCTGACCCCGTCATCTCTTTCTATCTACACTCTGACCCCGTCCTCCCTTTCTATCCACACTCTGACCCGTCCTCTCCATGTCCTCTCCATGTCCTCTCTTTCTATCTACACTCTGACCCCATCCTCTCCATGTCCTCTCTTTCTATCCACACTCTGACCCAGTCCTCTCCATGTCCTCTCCTCTGGCTGACCCCGTCCTCTCCATATCCTCTCTATCTATAGGGAGAGAGAGGGAGAGGCAGGAAGAGAGAGGGAGAGACAGGAAGAGACAGGAAGAGAGAGGGAGAGAAAGGAAGAGAGGCAGGAAGAGAGAGGAGAGACAGGAAGAGAGAGGGAGAGACAGGAAGAGAGAGGGAGAGGCAGGAAGAGAGAGGGAGAGACAGGAAGAGAGAGGGAGAGACAGGAAGAGAGAGGGATAGACAGGAAGAGAGAGGGAGAGACAGGAAGAGAGAGGGAGAGACAGGAAGAGAGAGGGAGAGGCAGGAAGAGAGAGGCAGGAAGAGATAGGGAGAGACAGGAAGAGAGAGGGAGAGACAGGGGGAGAGAGGGAGAGGCAGAGAGGGAGAGGCAGGAAGAGAGAGGGAGAGGCAGGAAGAGAGAGGAGAGACAGGAAGAGAGAGGGGAGAGAGGGAGAGACAGGAAGAGAGAGAGGGAGAGACAGGGGGAGAGAGGGAGAGGCAGAGAGGAGAGGCAGGAAGAGAGAGGGAGAGGCAGGAAGAGAGAGGGAGAGACAGGAAGAGAGGGGAGAGACAGGAAGAGAGAGGGAGAGACAGGAAGAGAGAGGGAGAGACAGGGGGAGAGAGGGAGAGGCAGAGAGGAGAGGCAGGAAGAGAGAGGGAGAGGCAGGAAGAGAGGGAGAGAGACAGGAAGAGAGAGGAGAGACAGGAAGAGAGAGGGAGAGACAGGGGGAGAGGGAGAGGCAGAGAGGGAGAGGCAGGAAGAGAGAGGGAGAGGCAGGAAGAGAGAGGGAGAGACAGGAAGAGAGAGGAGAGACAGGAAGAGAGGGAGAGACAGGAAGAGAGAGGGAGAGACAGGGGAGAGAGGGAGAGGCAGGAAGAGAGAGGGAGAGGCAGGAAGAGAGAGGGAGAGGCAGGAAGAGAGAGGGAGAGACAGGATGAGAGAGGGAGAGACAGGATGAGAGAGGGAGAGGCAGGAAGAGAGAGGGAGAGACAGGAAGAGAGAGGGGGGACAGGATGAGACGGGAAGAGAGAGGGAGAGGCAGAGAGGGAGAGGCAGGAAGAGAGAGGGAGAGACAGGATGAGAGAAGCAGGAAGAGAGAGGGAGAGACAGGAAGAGAGAGGGAGAGACAGGAAGAGAGAGGGAGAGACAGGAAGAGAGAGGGAGAGACAGGAAGAGAGAGGGAGAGACAGGATGAGAGAGGGAGAGACAGGATGAGAGAAGCAGGAAGAGAGAGGGTGAGACAGGATGAAAGAGGGGGGACAGGATGAGACGGGAAGAGAGAGGGAGAGATGGGAAGAGAGAGGGAGAGACAGGATGAGAGAGGGAGAGAGACAGGATGAGAGAGGGAGAGATGGGAAGAGAGAGGGAGAGACGGGAAGAGAGAGGGAGAGACAGGATGAGAGAGGGAGAGACAGGATGAGAGAGGGAGAGACAGGAAGAGAGAGGGAGAGGCAGGAAGAGAGAGGGAGAGACAGGATGAGAGAGGGAGAGACAGGATGAGAGAAGCAGGAAGAGAGAGGGAGAGACAGGATGAGAGAGGGAGAGACAGGATGGGAGAGGGAGAGACAGGATGAGAGAGGGAGAGACAGGAAGAGAGAGGGAGAGACAGGAAGAGAGAGGATGAGAGAGGGAGAGATGGGAAGAGAGAGGGAGAGACAGGTTGAGAGAGGGAGAGACAGGATGAGAGACGGGAAGAGAGAGGGAGAGACAGGAAGAGAGAGGGAGAGACAGGATGAGAGAGGGAGAGACAGGAAGAGAGAGGGAGAGACAGGATGAGAGAGGGAGAGACAGGATGAGAGAGGGAGAGATGGGAAGAGAGAGGGAGAGACAGGATGAGAGAGGGAGAGACAGGATGAGAGAGGGAGAGACAGGATGAGAGAGGGAGAGATGGGAAGAGAGAGGGAGAGACAGGATGAGAGAGGGAGAGACAGGATGAGAGAGGGAGAGACAGGAAGAGAGAGGGAGAGACAGGAAGAGAGAGGGAGAGGCAGGAAGAGAGAGGGAGAGACAGGATGAGAGAAGCAGGAAGAGAGAGGGAGAGACAGGATGAGAGAAGCAGGAAGAGAGAGGGAGAGACAGGATGAGAGAAGCAGGAAGAGAGAGGGAGAGACAGGAAGGGAGAGGGAGAGACAGGAAGAGAGAGGGAGAGGCAGGAAGAGAGAGGGAGAGACAGGAAGAGAGAGGGAGAGACAGGAAGAGAGAGGGAGAGACAGGATGAGAGAGGGAGAGATAGGATGACAGAGGGAGAAAACAGAGAGGGAGAGACAGGATGAGAGAGGGAGAGAGAGGGAGAGACAGGATGAGAGAGGGAGAGACAGGATGAGAGAGGGAGAGACAGGAAGAGAGAGGGAGAGGCAGAGAGGGAGAGACAGGATGAGAGAGGGAGAGACAGGATGAGAGAAGCAGGAAGAGAGAGGGAGAGACAGGATGAGAGAAGCAGGAAGAGAGAGGGAGAGACAGGATGAGAGAAGCAGGAAGAGAGAGGGAGAGACAGGATGAGAGAGGGAGAGGCAGGATGAGAGAAGCAGGAAGAGAGAGGGAGAGACAGGATGAGAGAGGGAGAAACAGGATGAGAGAAGCAGGAAGATAGAGGGAGAAACAGGATGAGAGAAGCAGGAAGATAGAGGGAGAAACAGGATGAGAGAAGCAGGAAGATAGAGGGAGAAACAGGATGAGAGAAGCAGGAAGATAGAGGGAGAAACAGGATGAGAGAAGCAGGAAGATAGAGGGAGAAACAGGATGAGAGAAGCAGGAAGATAGAGGGAGAAACAGGATGAGAGAGGGAGAGACAGGATGAGAGAGGGAGAGACAGGAAGAGAGAGGGGGACAGGATGAGAGAGGGAGAGACAGGAAGAGAGAGGGAGAGACAGGAAGAGAGAGGGAGAGACAGGATGAGAGAGGGAGAGACAGGATGAGAGAGGGAGAGACAGGAAGAGACAGGAAGAGAGAGGGAGAGACAGGAAGAGAGAGGGAGAGACAGGATGAGAGAGGGAGAGACAGGAAGAGAGAGGGAGAGGCAGGAAGAGAGAGGGAGAGACAGGATGAGAGAGGGAGAGACAGGATGAGAGAGGGAGAGACAGGAAGAGAGAGGGGGACAGGATGAGAGAGGGAGAGACAGGATGAGTGAGGGGGACAGGATGAGAGAGGGAGAGACAGGAAGAGAGAGGGAGAGGCAGGAAGATAGAGGGAGAGGCAGGAAGATAGAGGGAGAGACAGGATGAGAGAGGGAGAGACAGGAGGAGAGAGAGAGAGAGACAGGATGACAGAGGGAGAAAACAGAGAGGGAGAGACAGGATGGAAGAGGGAGATAACGAGAGATACACTCCGAGGTTTTCCATGCAGGAGGCTGCAACTGTAACAGTGGTGTGTGCGTGCGTCTGTTTATCATTATATTCCCTCCCCCTCTTCTCCTCCCTCCATCCACCCTTCTCTCCGTCATCATCTTCCCCTCTTACCTCCAGACCACCCACCACCCATCACCCACACAGAGAGAGAACCACTTCATTTCACTTCCATTAGGAGAATATTCATGAGCACATTAACAATTACTGTTTTCTTCTTCTCTCACTCATTTTCCCCGCCTGAGGTAGATTTTGATAGCTTGAGAAAACCGGGGAAATAATGTTGTCTTTCTTTCTCCTGTGTGCGAAAAATGCGTGTCGGTTTGAGTTGGACCAATTAAATGGAAATACGTTGAAATAATTGTTGTGGGTTTGAGTTGGGAAACAGGAGTCTGATAAGAGGGTGTTTTCTGAGTAGCTGGCCAAGCCTTCTGGTCTGCGACCATTTGGGAACCTATTATGATTGACAAGTGATGTGAATGGCTTTCTCCCCTCTAGGGAGACTTTCTCCCTCTCATCTATCTCTCTCCTGTCTCACAGGCTCTCTCTCTCTCATTCTATTCTCTCTCTCTCTCTCTCTCTCTCTCTCTCTCTCTCTCTCTCTCTCTCTCTTCTCTCTCTATTCTCTCTCTCTCTTTCTCTCTCTCTCTCATTCTGTCTCCCAGGCTCTCTCTCTCATTCTTTCTCTCTCTCATTCTATTCTCTCTCCTGTCTCCCAGGCTCTCTCTCTCTCATTCTATTTCTCTCTCATTCTATTTCTCTCTCTCTCTCATTCTATTCTCTCTCCTGTCTCCCAGGCTCTCTCTCTCTCTCATTCTATTTCTCTCTCTCATTCTATTTCTCCCTCTCATTCTATTTCTCTCTCATTCTATTTCTCTCTCATTCTATTCTCTCTCTCATTCTATTTATCTCTCATTCTATTCTCTCTCTCATTCTTTCTCTCTCTCATTCTATTCTCTCTCCTGTCTCCCAGGCTCTCTCCCTCTCATTCTATTTCTCTCTCTCATTCTATTTCTCCCTCTCATTCTATTTCTCTCTCATTCTATTTCTCTCTCATTCTATTTCTCTCTCTCATTCTATTCTCTCTCCTGTCTCCCTGGCTCTCTCTCCCTCTCATTCTATTTCTCTCTCTCATTCTATTTCTCCCTCTCATTCTATTTCTCTCTCATTCTATTTCTCTCGCATTCTATTTCTCTCTCATTCTATTTATCTCTCTCATTCTATTTCTCTCTCATTCTATTTCTCTCTCTCATTCTATTTCTCTCTCATTCTATTTCTCCCTCTCATTCTATTTCTCTCTCTCATTCTATTTCTCTCTCTTCTATTCTATTTCTCCCTCTCATTCTATTTCTCCCTCTCATTCTATTCTCTCCTCATCTCATTCTATTTCTCCCTCATTCTATTTCTCCCTCATTCTATTCTATTTCTCTCTCATTCTATTTCTCCCTCTCATTCTATTTCTCTCCTCCTTTCTCATTCTATTTCTCCCTCTATTTATCTCTCTCATTCTATTTCTCCCTCTCTATTTATTCTATTTCTCTCTCATTCTCTCTCATTCTATTTCTCTCTCATTCTATTTCTCTCATTCTATTCTATTTCTCCCTCTCATTCTATTTATCCCTCTCATTCTATTTCTCCCTCTCTATTTCTCCCTCATTCTATTTCTCCCTCTCATTCTATTTATCTCTCTCATTCTATTTCTCTCTCATTCTATTTCTCTCTCATTCTATTTCTCTCTCATTCTATTTCTCCCTCTCATTCTATTTATCTCTCTCATTCTATTTCTCTCTCATTCTATTTCTCTCTCATTCTATTTCTCCCTCTCATTCTATTTCTCCCTCTCATTCTATTTCTCCCTCACT
Organism: Oncorhynchus gorbuscha; assembly: GCF_021184085.1. Lineage (NCBI taxonomy): Eukaryota > Metazoa > Chordata > Actinopteri > Salmoniformes > Salmonidae > Oncorhynchus > Oncorhynchus gorbuscha. The sequence goes on along the minus strand of NW_025745897.1, from coordinate 106,883 downwards.
CTATTTATCTCTCTCATTCTATTTCTCCCTCACTCTATTTATCTCTCTCATTCTATTTCTCTCTCTCATTCTATTTCTCTCTCTCATTCTATTTCTCTCTCATTCTATTTCTCTCTCATTCTATTTCTCTCTCTCATTCTATTTCTCCCTCATTCTATTTCTCTCTCATTCTATTTCTCCCTCACTCTATTTATCTCTCTCATTCTATTTCTCTCTTTCTATTTCTCTCTCATTCTATTTCTCTCTCATTCTATTTCTCTCTTTCTATTTCTCTCTCATTCTATTTCTCTCTCATTCTATTTCTCTCTCTCATTCTATTTATCTCTCTCATTCTATTTCTCTCTCATTCTATTTATCTCTCTCATTCTATTTCTCCCTCACTCTATTTATCTCTCTCATTCTATTTCTCTCTCATTCTATTTCTCTCTCATTCTATTTCTCTCTCATTCTATTTCTCTCTCATTCTATTTCTCTCTCATTCTATTTCTCTCATTCTATTTCTCCCTCTCATTCTATTTCTCTCTCTCATTCTATTTCTCTCTCATTCTATTTCTCCCTCTCATTCTATTTCTCTCTCTCATTCTATTTCTCTCTCTCATTCTATTTCTCTCTCATTCTATTTCTCTCATTCTATTTCTCTCTCATTCTATTTCTCTCTCTCATTCTATTTTCTCTCCTGTCTCCCAGGCTCTCTCTCCCTCTCATTCTATTTCTCTCTCTCATTCTATTTCTCTCTCTCATTCTATTTCTCTCTCTCATTCTATTTCTATCTCATTCTATTTCTCTCTCATTCTATTTCTCTCTCTCATTCTATTTCTATCTCATTCTATTTCTATCTCATTCTATTTCTCTCTCATTCTATTTCTCTCTCATTCTATTTCTATCTCATTCTATTTCTCTCTCATTCTATTTCTCTCTCATTCTATTTCTCTCTCATTCTATTTCTCTCTCATTCTATTTCTCTCTCATTCTATTTCTCTCTCATTCTATTTCTCTCTCATTCTATTTCTCTCTCATTCTATTTCTCTCTCATTCTATTTCTCTCTCATTCTATTTCTCTCTCTCATTCTATTTCTCTCTCATTCTATTTCTCTCTCATTCTATTTCTCTCTCATTCTATTTCTCTCTCATTCTATTTCTCTCTCTCATTCTATTTCTCTCTCATTCTATTTCTCTCTCTCATTCTATTTCTCTCTCATTCTATTTCTCTCTCTCATTCTATTTCTCTCTCTCATTCTATTTCTCTCTCATTCTATTTCTCTCTCATTCTATTTCTCTCTCTCATTCTATTTCTCTCTCATTCTATTTCTCTCTCTCATTCTATTTCTCTCTCATTCTATTTCTCTCTCATTCTATTTCTCTCTCATTCTATTTCTCTCTCATTCTATTTCTCTCTCTCATTCTATTTCTCTCTCATTCTATTTCTCTCTCATTCTATTTCTCTCTCATTCTATTTCTCTCTCATTCTATTTCTCTCTCTCATTCTATTTCTCTCTCATTCTATTTCTCTCTCATTCTATTTCTCTCTCATTCTATTTCTCTCTCATTCTATTTCTCTCTCATTCTATTTCTCTCTCATTCTATTTCTCTCTCTCATTCTATTTCTCTCTCTCATTCTATTTCTCTCTCTCATTCTATTTCTCTCTCATTCTATTTCTCTCTCATTCTATTTCTCTCTCATTCTATTTCTCTCTCATTCTATTTCTCTCTCATTCTATTTCCTGTTCTTTCTCTCCAGAAGATAAAAAGAGAGAGGTCACATAAGTGACAAGAGGATAGAACAGTTGCAGATACCAGTATCTGCAATTTGTCAGTAGGCACAGACCTTGTTTTGAGAAGGAAAGGTGTCTCCGTTTATAATCTCATTACAGAGGTACAGATCA
>NW_025745897.1:87500-100000 GCF_021184085.1 Oncorhynchus gorbuscha | reverse complement strand
AGTAGTGCACTATCCCCTATGGGCCCCTGGTCTAAAGTAGTGCACTATCCCCTATGGGCCCTGATCTAAAGTAGTGCACTATCCCCTATGGGTCCTGGTCCAAAGTAGTGCACTATCCCCTATGGGCCCCTGGTCTAAAGTAGTGCACTATCCCCTATGGGCCCCTGGTCTAAAGTAGTGCACTATCCCCTATGGGCCCCTGGTCTAAAGTAGTGCACTATCCCCTATGGGCCCCTGGTCTAAAGTAGTGCACTATCCCCTATGGGCCCCTGGTCTAAAGTAGTGCACTATATAGAGAATAGGGTGCCATTTGGGTTTCAACCTTGATTGTTGTGTAAAAAGTAGTAGCCTCATGACTTAGAATCCTCAGAATGTGTTTGGTCACATCGTGCTCTTCTTTAAGTGTGTTGGGTCATGGACTAGATCACATGGACTAGATCACATGGACTAGATCACATGGACTAGATCACATGGACTAGATCACATGGACTAGATCACATGGACTAGATCACATGGACTAGATCACATGGACTTAGATCACATGGACTAGATCACATGGACTTAGATCACATGGACTTAGATCACATGGACTTAGATCACATGGACTTAGATCACATGGACTAGATCACATGGACTAGATCACATGGACTAGATCACATGGACTAGATCACATGGACTAGATCACATGGACTAGATCACATGGACTAGATCACGTGGACTAGATCACGTGGACTAGATCACGTGGACTAGATCACGTGGACTAGATCACATGAACTAGATCACATGGACTAGATCACATGGACTAGATCACATGGACTAGATCACATGGACTAGATCACATGGACTAGATCACATGGACTAGATCACATGGACTAGATCACATGGGCTAGATCACATGGGCTAGATCACATGGGCTAGATCACATGGGCTAGATCACATGGGCTAGATCACATGGACTAGATCACATGGGCTAGATCACATGGGCTAGATCACGTGGGCTAGATCACGTGGACTAGATCACGTGGACTAGATCACGTGGACTAGATCACGTGGACTAGATCACGTGGACTAGATCACATGGACTAGATCACATGGACTAGATCACATGGACTAGATCACATGGACTAGATCACATGGACTAGATCACATGGACTAGATCACATGGACTAGATCACATGGACTAGATCACATGGACTTAGATCACATGGACTAGATCACATGGACTAGATCACATGGACTAGATCACATGGACTAGATCACATGGACTAGATCACATGGACTAGATCACATGGACTAGATCACATGGACTAGATCACGTGGACTAGATCACGTGGACTAGATCACGTGGACTAGATCACGTGGACTAGATCACATGGACTAGATCACATGGACTAGATCACATGGACTAGATCACATGGACTAGATCACGTGGACTTAGATCACGTGGACTAGATCACGTGGACTAGATCACGTGGACTAGATCACGTGGACTAGATCACGTGGACTAGATCACATGGACTAAATCACGTGGACTAGATCACGTGGACTAGATCACATGGACTAGATCACGTGGACTAGATCACGTGGACTAGATCACGTGGACTAGATCACGTGGACTAGATCACGTGGACTAGATCACGTGGACTAGATCACATGGACTAGATCACGTGGACTAGATCACGTGGACTAGATCACGTGGACTAGATCACATGGACTAGATCACATGGACTAGATCACATGGACTAGATCACATGGACTAGATCACATGGACTAGATCACGTGGACTAGATCACGTGGACTAGATCACGTGGACTAGATCACGTGGACTAGATCACGTGGACTAGATCACGTGGACTAGATCACGTGGACTAGATCACGTGGACTAGATCACGTGGACTAGATCACGTGGACTAGATCACGTGGACTAGATCACGTGGACTAGATCACATGGACTAGATCACATGGACTAGATCACATGGACTAGATCACATGGACTTAGATCACGTGGACTAGATCACGTGGACTAGATCACGTGGACTAGATCACGTGGACTAGATCACGTGGACTAGATCACGTGGACTAGATCACGTGGACTAGATCACGTGGACTAGATCACGTGGACTAGACACATGGACTAGATCACATGGACTAGATCACATGGACTAGATCACATGAACTAGATCACATGGACTAGATCACATGGACTAGATCACATGGACTAGATCACATGGACTAGATCACATGGACTAGATCACATGGACTAGATCACATGGACTTAGATCACGTGGACTAGATCACGTGGACTAGATCACGTGGACTAGATCACGTGGACTAGATCACGTGGACTAGATCACGTGGACTAGATCACGTGGACTAGATCACGTGGACTAGATCACGTGGACTAGATCACGTGGACTAGATCACGTGGACTAGATCACGTGGACTAGATCACGTGGACTAGATCACGTGGACTAGATCACGTGGACTAGATCACATGGACTAGATCACATGGACTAGATCACATGGACTAGATCACATGGACTAGATCACATGGACTAGATCACATGAACTAGATCACATGGACTAGATCACATGGACTAGATCACATGGACTAGATCACATGGACTAGATCACATGGACTAGATCACATGGACTAGATCACATGGACTAGATCACAGTTCCTTTGTGCTCTTGTTTATTTGTGGATTCTTTCAGCTGACTACTGGTCTGGAAAGAGAAGTGAAATCACTCCAGAGTAGAACGCGGTCGGTACACCATGCTATAAAAGGGTGAAAGGCCGTAGGTAACCATGCTATAACAGGGTGAAAGGTCATAGATAACCATGCTATAACAGGCGAAAGGTCAAAGTTCATAGGTAACAGGTCACTGTTTTGATGTTGTACGATTAGTATACTGTAGTTGGAGGAACGTTGACAGGCTAGTGTGTGTGTGGCTCTAAGCTGAACCGGCTAGATCACTGTCTCATCGTCTCTATTTCAACGCGACAGTGCAAGTTGTCTCACACAGTTGTCTCAATCTTCTCAATAATCTCCACCATAGACTTGGACGGAGAGAGCAGAGAACACTCATCTTGATTCCACATACTTAGTGGACTAGACTCTCCATCACTACTTAACTCTTCATCCTCCTCCTCCACTTCCTCCTCGTCTTCCTCCTCTTCCTCAGAACCCTCGTCACATGACTCCATGTAATGGCCGCCCAGCGCATTTATCCCAGAATCCTCAGAGCTGGACGGGGAGGAGCAGTGGTCTATTTTGGGGGTGGTGACCTTGTCTCCCAGGGCACTGGGCTTGGTGCCCTGGGGGTGTGGTCTGGGCTGGAGGTGTGGGTGGTGTCTGGGGGTCCGTTGGGGGTGGGGTTTGGACCGGGGGTGAGGGGGATGTGATTGAGGCGGGCTGGGCATGGTTGAAGGTTGAGGTCTCTGGACATAGCACATCTTCCCATTGATGCGTTTGACCATGTAGTCGTCCACGAAGAGGTCTGAGATGATGCAGAACTTTGGCGACTCAAGGGAAGGCGGGGCTTGGAAGGCGGGGGCAGTCATGAGGAAGCGTTCGGCCAATGAGACTGTCAGGTCCATGGTATGGGGGTGGTCTGTGGGCGTGGCAGGCACTGGGGTGCTGGGGAGGCGGCACACGTTGGTCATCGGCTGGTACACATATTTACCTAGAGAAGGAGAGAGAGGGAGAGAAGTGGAGAGAGAGAGAGAAGTGGAGAGAGAGAGAGAGAGAGAGAAGGGGAGAGAGAGAGCGCGAGAGAGAGAGACAGAGAGAGTGAGAGAGGAGAGAGAGAGAGAGAAGGGGAGAGAGAGAGAGAGAGAGAGAGAGAGAAGGGGAGAGAGAGAGAGAGAGTGAGAGAGAAGAGAGAGAGAAGGGGAGAGAGAGAGAAGGGGAGAGAGAGAGAAGAGAGAGAGAGAGAGAGAGAGAGAGACAGAGAGAGAGAGTGAGAGAGAAGGGGAGAGAGAGGAGAGACAGAGAGAGAGAGACAGGGTTACTTTATGTAACCTAACAAATACATAACTGAAATACCTGGGTATTCAATCACAAAGATAGAAGGCATTACAAGGGAAGCAGTAAGAATGACAAGCAAGATACTCGTATACAGCAGTATGTGGACACCCCTTCATCCACTATATATACAGCAGTATGTGGACACCCCTTAATCCACTATATATACAGCAGTATGTGGACACCCCTTCATCCACTATATATACAGCAGTATGTGGACACCCCTTCATCCACTATATATACAGCAGTATGTGGACACCCCTTCATCCACTATATATACAGCAGTATGTGAACACCCCTTCATCCACTATATATACAGCAGTATGTGAACACCCCTTCATCCACTATATATACAGCAGTATGTGGACACCCCTTCATCCACTATATATACAGCAGTATGTGGACACCCCTTCATCCACTATATATACAGCAGTATGTGGACACCCCTTCATCCACTATATATACAGCAGTATGTGGACACCCCTTCATCCACTATATATACAGCAGTATGTGGACACCCCTTCATCCACTATATACACAGCAGTATGTGGACACCCCTTCATCCACTATATATACAGCAGTATGTGGACACCCCTTCATCCACTATATATACAGCAGTATGTGGACACCCCTTCATCCACTATATATACACAGCAGTATGTGGACACCCCTTCATCCACTATATATACAGCAGTATGTGGACACCCCTTCATCCACTATATATACAGCAGTATGTGGACACCCCTTCATCCACTATATATACAGCAGTATGTGGACACCCCTTCATCCACTATATATACAGCAGTATGTGGACACCCCTTCATCCACTATATATACACAGCAGTATGTGGACACCCCTTCATCCACTATATATACAGCAGTATGTGGACACCCCTTCATCCACTATATATACAGCAGTATGTGGACACCCCTTCATCCACTATATATACAGCAGTATGTGGACACCCCTTCAAATGAGTGGATTCCACTATTTTAGCCACACCCGTTGCTGACAGATATATAAAATTGAGCACACAGCCATGCAATCTCCATAGACAAACAGTGGCAGTAGAATGGCCTTACTGAAGAGCTCAGTGACTATATTATATATTATTTCAACGTGGCACCGTCATAAGATGCCACCTTTCCAACAAGTCAGTTTGTCAAATTTCTGCCCTGCTAGAGCTGTCCCCAGTCAACTGTAAGTGCTGTTATTGTGAAAACATCTAGGAGCAACAACGACTCAGCCGCGAAAGTGGTAGGCCACACAGGCTGAAGCTCGTAGCGCATAAAAATTGTCTGTCCTCGGTTGCAACACTCGCTACCGAGTTCCAAACTGCCTCTGGAAGCAACGTCAGCACAAGAACTGTTCGTCAGGAGCTTCATGGAATGGGTTTCCATGGCCGAGCAGCCGCACACAAGCCTAACGATCACCATGTGCAATGCTAAGTGTTGGCTGCAGTGGTGTAAAGCTCGCTGCTATTGGACTCTGGATCAGTAGAAACATGTTCTCTGGAGTGATGAATCACGCTTCACCATCTGGAAGTCCGACGGACAAATATGGGTTTGGCAGATGCAAGGAGAACGCTACCTGCCCCAATGCATAGTGCCAACTGTAAAGTTTGGTGGATGAGGTCTGCGGCTATTGTTCATGGTTCGGGCTACACCTCTTAGTTCCAGTGAAGGGAAATCTTAATCTTTAGAATACGGCTGTAAAATATCAAAATGTGGAAAAAGTGAAGGGGTCTGAATACTTTCTGAATCTCTCTCCCTCATTCTTTCCACCCTACTGTGTGTTACCATGGGAATCTCCAGTATAACACGTTCTCCTCTTCCCTCCCTCATCTGCTCCCCTCCCTAACTCCCTCCCTTTCTCTCTTCCCTTTCTCTCCTTCCTCCCTCTCTCTCCCTCTCTCTCTCTCTCTCTCTCTCTCTCTCTCTCTCTCTCTCTCTCTCTCTCTCTCTCTCTCTCTCTCTTCCCTCACTCCTTCCTCCCTCTCTCCTTCCTCTCTCTCTCTCTCTCTCTCTCTCTCTCTCTCTCTCTCTCTCTCTCTCTCTCTCTCTCTCTCTCTCTCTCTCTCTCTCTCTCTCTCTCTCTCTCTCTCTCTCTCTCTCCTTCCTCCCTCTCTCCTTCCTCTCCCCCCCCCCCTCTCTCTCTCTCTCTCCTTCCTCCTCTCCTCCACTGAGAACTGGAGCATCACAAACACACAAAAGGATGAGATTCTACAGGAGGATGAGATTCTACAGGAGGAGGAGATTCTACAGGAGGAGGAGATTCTACAGGAGGAGGAGATTCTACAGGAGGATGGGATTCTACAGGAGGAGGAGATTCTACAGGAGGATGAGATTCTACAGGAGGAGGAGATTCTACAGGAGGATGAGATTCTACAGGAGGATGAGATTCTACAGGAGGATGAGATTCTACAGGAGGATGAGATTCTACAGGAGGAGGAGATTCTACATGAGGATGAGATTCTACAGGAGGAGGAGATTCTACAGGAGGAGGAGATTCTACAGGAGGATGAGATTCTACAGGAGGATGAGATTCTACAGGAGGAGGAGATTCTACAGGAGGATGGGATTCTACAGGAGGAGGAGATTCTACAGGAGGATGAGATTCTACAGGAGGATGAGATTCTACAGGAGGAGGAGATTCTACAGGAGGATGATATTCTACGGAGGTGGAGATTCTACAGGAGGATGAGATTCTACAGGAGGAGGAGATTCTACAGGAGGATGAGATTCTACAGGAGGATGAGATTCTACAGGAGGAGGAGATTCTACAGGAGGAGGAGATTCTACAGGAGGAGAATATTCTACAGGAGGAGTAGTTCTACAGGAGGAGGAGGAGATTCTACAGGAGGTGATTCTACAGAAGGAGATTCTACAGGAGGAGGAGATTCTATAAGATGAGGAGTTCTACTGGAGGCAGAGATTCTACAGGAGCAGGATATTCTAGAGGAGGATGAGATTCTACAGGAGGAGGAGATTCTACAGGAGCAGGAGATTCTACAGGAGCAGGAGTTCTACAGGAGGAGGAGATTCTACAGGAGCAGGATATTCTACAGGAGGAGGAGATTCTACAGGAGCAGGATATTCTAGAGGAGGAGGGGATAAAAGAGGGTAGAAAATATAGACTATATCCAATATCAAAGTCACTGTGATGTAGTTGGTACAGAAATGACATGAAACGTGGGTACAGAGAACAGGCGGGAAGTGGTGAAATCAAGGTCACAACATGACATCAAATCAAGGTCACAACATGACATCAAATCAAGGTTATGACATCAAATCAAGGTTACAACATGACATCAAATCAAGGTTACAACATGACATAAGGACTCTTTCTCTCAGTATTTTCTTTAGTGAAGTGGCCCTCCTGCAGAGCTGTGCCTGTTTCAAGATGTATGTCCTTAAGAGAGATCAGACTAGAAAAGAGAGGAGGGGAGGAGGGGGGCAGTGGGTAAGATTCTGCCTTCTAAAGATGTAAGGAAAAGAACATTAGAGAGCCTTAGCTTTTAGTCTCTGTAGCTAGAGAGAGAGAGACAGAGAGAGACACAGAGTGATAGAGACCCACACAGAGAGAGAGAGACACAGAGAGAGAGAGACAGAGAGAGACAGAGAGAGAGACAGAGCTTTGTCCTTTAGTCTCTGTAGCTAGAGAGAGAGCGAGCTTTGTCATTTAGTCTCTAGCTAGAGAGAGACAGAGCTTTGTCCATTAGTCTCTGTAGCTAGAGAGAGAGACAGATGTTTGTCCTTTAGTCTCTGTAGCTAGACAGAGACAGAGGTTTGTCCTTTAGTCTCTGTAGCTAGAGAGAGACAGAGGTTTGTCCTTTAGTCTCTGTAGCTAGAGAGAGAGACAGAGGTTTGTCCTTTAGTCTCTGAAGCTAGACAGAGACAGAGGTTTGTCCTTTAGTCTCTAGTGCCTGGTGGAGGGAATGCAGTTCATCCCTGCATCATCATGGTGAAGGGAGAGTGATTTTGATTCCACTTGGAGAGATCGATAGAGCAGCTTAGTAGTTACTGTATCTTAGTAGTTACTGTATTTTAGTAGTTACAGTATCTTAGTAGTTACAGTATCTTAGTAGTTACAGTATCATTGTAGTTACAGTATCATTGTAGTTACAGTATCATTGTAGTTACTGTATCTTAGTTACAGTATCATTGTAGTTACTGTATCTTAGTAGTTATTGTATCTTAGTTACTGTATCTTAGTAGTTACTGTATCTTAGTAGTTACTGTATCTTAGTAGTTACAGTATCTTAGTAGTTACTGTATCTTAGTAGTTACAGTATCATTGTAGTTACAGTATCTTAGTAGTTACTGTATCTTAGTAGTTACTGTATCTTAGTAGTTACTGTATTTTTGCAATATTAAATCGCTATCAGTTTGCATGTGGAACATTCAGGGCCTCCACTAGTGAACCTTTGGACTGTAGTTGTAAATGTCATCATTCTGAAGGAGACATGGTGTAAGACGGGCTACAGAGAGGTAATCATGCTGTCACAGTCCCACAGGCTACAGAGAGGTAATCATGCTGTTACTGTCCCACAGGCTACAGAGAGGTAATCATGCTGTCACTGTTCCACAGGCTACAGAGAGGTAATCATGATGTCACTGTCCCACAGGCTACAGAGAGGTAATCATGCTGTTACTGTTCCACAGGCTACAGAGAGGTAATCATGCTGTCACAGTCCCACAGGTTACAGAGAGGTAATCATGCTGTTACTGTCCCACAGGCTACAGAGAGGTAATCATGCTGTTACTGTCCCACAGGCTACAGAGAGGTAATCATAAGTTTGGCATACAGGACTGTTCTACAAAGTTATTGAAAGCAGTGAAACATATGACATAATTAAATCAATGTACAGTACATTCAAAAAGTATTCAGACCCCTTGACTTCTTCCACTTTGTTACGTTAGTCTTCTTCCACTTTGTTACGTTAGTCTTCTTCCACTTTGTTACGTTAGTCTTCTTCCACGTTGTTACGTTAGTCTTCTTCCACTTTGTTACGTTAGTCTTCTTCCACTTTGTTACGTTAGTCTTCTTCCACTTTGTTACGTTAGTCTTCTTCCACTTTGTTACGTTAGTCTTCTTCCACTTTGTTACGTTTTGTTACGTTAGTCTTCTTCCACTTTGTTACGTTTTGTTACGTTAGTCTTCTTCCACTTTGTTACATTTTGTTACGTTAGTCTTATTCCACTTTGTTACGTTAGTCTTCTTCCACTTTGTTACGTTTTGTTACGTTAGTCTTCTTCCACTTTGTTACGTTTTGTTACGTTAGTCTTCTTCCACTTTGTTACGTTTTGTTACGTTAGTCTTCTTCCACTTTGTTACATTTTGTTACGTTAGTCTTCTTCCACTTTGTTACATTTTGTTACGTTAGTCTTATTCCACTTTGTTACGTTTTGTTACGTTAGTCTTATTCCACTTTGTTACGTTAGTCTTCTTCCACTTTGTTACATTTTGTTACGTTAGTCTTCTTCCACTTTGTTACGTTAGTCTTATTCCACTTTGTTACGTTAGTCTTCTTCCACTTTGTTACGTTTTGTTACGTTAGTCTTCTTCCACTTTGTTACGTTTTGTTACGTTAGTCTTATTCCACTTTGTTACGTTAGTCTTCTTCCCCTTTGTTACGTTAGTCTTCTTCCACTTTGTTACGTTTTGTTACGTTAGTCTTCTTCCACTTTGTTACGTTTTGTTATGTTAGTCTTATTCCACTTTGTTACGTTTTGTTACGTTAGTCTTCTTCCGTTTTGTTACATTAGTCTTCTTCCCCTTTGTTACGTTTTGTTACGTTAGTCTTCTTCCCCTTTGTTACGTTTTGTTACGTTAGTCTTCTTCCGTTTTGTTACGTTAGTCTTCTTCCCCTTTGTTACGTTTTGTTACGTTAGTCTTCTTCCACTTTGTTACGTTTTGTTACGTTAGTCTTCTTCCACTTTGTTACGTTTTGTTATGTTAGTCTTCTTCCACTTTGTTACGTTTTGTTACGTTAGTCTTCTTCCACTTTGTTACGTTTTGTTACGTTAGTCTTCTTCCACTTTGTTACGTTTTGTTACGTTAGTCTTCTTCCACTTTGTTACGTTTTGTTACGTTAGTCTTCTTCCACTTTGTTACGTTTTGTTATGTTAGTCTTATTCCACTTTGTTACGTTAGTCTTCTTCCACTTTGTTACGTTTTGTTACGTTAGTCTTCTTCCACTTTGTTACGTTTTGTTACGTTAGTCTTCTTCCACTTTGTTACGTTTTGTTACGTTAGTCTTCTTCCACTTTGTTACGTTTTGTTACGTTAGTCTTCTTCTACAATTGTTTACATTTTACATTTAACCGATTTTTTTGGTGCAAAAGAAATACCTTATTTACATAAGTATTCAGACCTTTAGCTATGAGACTGGAAACTAAGCTCAGGTGCATCTTGTTTCCATTGATCATCCTTGAGATGTTTCTACAACTTGGAGTCCACCTGTGGTAAATTCAATTGATTGAACATGCTTTGGAAGGCACACACCTGTCTATATAAGGTCCCACAGTTGGCAGTGCATGTCAGAGCAAAAACCAGGCCATGATGTCGAAGGAATTGTCCGTAGATCTCAGAGACAGGATTGTGTCGAGGCACAGATCTGGGGAAGGGTACCAACATTTATGCAGCATTGAAGGTCCCCAAGAACAACTTGACCTCTATCATTCTTAAATGGAAGAGGTTTGGAACCACCAAGACTCTTCCTGGATCTGGCCTCTCAGTCAGACTGAGCAATCGGGGGAGAAGGGCCAATGGTCACTCTGACAGAGCTCCAGAGTTCCTCTGTGGAGATGGGAGAACATTCCAGAAGGACAACCATCTCTGCAGCACTCCAACAGTCCTTTATGGTAGAGTGGCCAGACAGAAGCCACTCCTCAGTAAAAGGCACATGACAGCCCACTTGGAGTTTGCCAAAGCACCTAAAGGCATCTCAGACCATGAGAAACAACACTCCCCATCTAACCTGACAGAGCTTGAGAGGATCTGGAGAGAAGAATGGGAGAAACTCCCCGAATACAGGTGTGCCAAGCTTGTGGCGTCATACCCAAGACGACTCGAGGCTGTAATCGCTGCCAAAGGTTCTTCAACAAAGTACTGAGTAAACGGTCTGAATGTTTATGTAAATGTGAATATATTTTCTTAACACATTTGCTCAAATTCCTTAAAACCTGTTTACGCTTTGTCCATTATGGGGTACTGTGTATAGATTGACTAGATGCTAGATGCTTTACTAGATGCTGTTCTTCCACTAACCTCATTGCAACTCCCCTCCAAGTCTCCGACCACTACCTTGTATCCTTTTCCCTCTCGCTCTCATCCAACACCTCCCACACTGCCCCTACTCGGATGGTATCGCGCCGTCCCAACCTTCGCTCTCTCTCCCCCGCTACTCTCTCCTCTTCCATCCTATCATCTCTTCCCTCTGCTCAAACCTTCTCCAACCTATCTCCTGATTCTGCCTCCTCAACCCTCCTCTCCTCCCTTTCTGCATCCTTTGACTCTCTATGTCCCCTATCCTCCAGGCCGGCTCGGTCCTCCCCTCCCGCCCCGTGGCTCGACGACTCATTGCGAGCTCACAGAACAGGGCTCCGGGCAGCCGAGCGGAAATGGAGGAAAACTCGCCTCCCTGCGGACCTGGCATCCTTTCACTCGCCCGTCTCTACATTTTCCTGCCCTTAGGTCTCTGCTGCTAAAGCTATTTTCTACCACTCTAAATTCCAAGCATCTGCCTCTAACCCTAGGAAGCTCTTTGCCACCTTCTCCTCCCTCCTGAATCCCCCCCTCCTCCCTCTCTGCAGATGACTTCGTCAACCATTTTGAAAAGAAGGTCGACAACATCCGATCCTCGTTTGCTAAGTCAAACGGCACCGCTGGTTCTGCTCACACTGCCCTAACCTGTGCTCTGACCTCTTTCTCCCCTGTCTCTCCAGATGAAATCTCGCGTCTTGTGACGGCCGGCCGCCCGACAACCTGCCCGATTGACCCTATCCCCTCCTCTCTTCTCCAGACCATTTCCGGAGACCTTCTCCCTTACCTCACCTCGCTCATCAACTCATCCCTGACCGCTGGCTACGTCCCTTCCGTCTTCAAGAGAGCGAGAGTTGCACCCCTTCTGAAAAAACCTACACTCGATCCCTCCGATGTCAACAACTACAGACCAGTATCCCTTCTTTCTTTTCTCTCCAAAACTCTTGAACGTGCCGTCCTTGGCCAGCTCTCCCGCTATCTCTCTCTGAATGACCTTCTTGATCCAAATCAGTCAGGTTTCAAGACTAGTCATTCAACTGAGACTGCTCTTCTCTGTATCACGGAGGCGCTCCGCACTGCTAAAGCTAACTCTCTCTCCACTGCTCTCATCCTTCTAGACCTATCGGCTGCCTTCGATACTGTGAACCATCAGATCCTCCTCTCCACCCTCTCCGAGTTGGGCATCTCCGGTGCGGCCCACGCTT
>NW_025745897.1:55000-82500 GCF_021184085.1 Oncorhynchus gorbuscha | reverse complement strand
GGAAGGTTGTTATTGTACTGTATATTGTGGAAGGTTGATAATGTACTGTATATTGTGGATGTGTGTAGAAGGTTGTTATTGTACTGTATATTGTGGAAGGTTGATAATGTACTGTATATTGTGGAAGGTTGTTAATGTACTGTATATTGTGGAAGGTTGTTAATGTACTGTATATTGTGGAAGGTTGATAATGTACTGTATATTGTGGATCTGTGTGGAAGGTTGATAATGTACTGTATATTGTGGATGTGTGTAGAAGGTTGTTATTGTACTGTATATTGTGGAAGGTTGATAATGTACTGTATATTGTGGAAGGTTGTTAATGTACTGTATATTGTGGAAGGTTGTTAATGTACTGTATATTGTGGAAGGTTGATAATGTACTGTATATTGTGGATCTGTGTGGAAGGTTGATAATGTACTGTATATTGTGGATGTGTGTAGAAGGTTGTTATTGTACTGTATATTGTGGAAGGTTGATATTGTACTGTATATTGTGGATGTGTGTGGAAGGTTGATAATGTACTGTATATTGTGGATGTGTGTAGAAGGTTGTTATTGTACTGTATATTGTGGAATGTTGATATTCTACTGTATATTGTTGAAGGTTGTTATTGTACTATATATTGTGGATCTGTGTGGAAGGTTGATAATGTACTGTATATTGTGGATGTGTGTAGAAGGTTGTTATTGTACTGTATATTGTGGAAGGTTGTTAATGTACTGTATATTGTGGAAGGTTGTTAATGTACTGTATATTGTGGAAGGTTGTTAATGTACTGGATATTGTGGAAGGTTGATCATGTACTGTATATTGTGGAAGGTTGATAATGTACTGGATAGTGTGGAAGGTTGATAATGTACTGGATAGTGTGGAAGGTTGTTATTGTACTATATATTGTGGATATGTGTGGAAGGTTGATAATGTACTGGATAGTGTGGAAGGTTGTTATTGTACTATATATTGTGGATATGTGGGGAAGGTTGATAATGTACTGTATAGTGTGGAAGGTTGTTATTGTACTATATATTGTGGATCTGTGGGGAAGGTTGATAATGTACTGTATATTGTGGAAGGTTGATAATGTACTGGATATTGTGGAAGGTTGATAATGTACTATATATTGTGGATATGTGGGGAAGGTTGATAATGTACTGTATATTGTGGAAGGTTGATAATGTACTGGATATTGTGGAAGGTTGATAATGTACTATATATTGTGGATATGTGGGGAAGGTTGATAATGTACTGTATATTGTGGAAGGTTGATAATGTTCTGGATATTGTGGAAGGTTGATAATGTACTATATATTGTGGATATGTGGGGAAGGTTGATAATGTACTGTATATTGTGGAAGGTTGATAATGTACTGTATATTGTGGAAGGTTGATAGTCTGTGGAAGTTTGAATACTTTGGCTTTTCGCTCCACTTTGCTAATGTCCTTTTCTGGGCTGAATGTGCTGCGACGTTTCAGGGTTGCTGTGTGTGTGTGTGTATGTCTCTCTCTCTGTGTGTGTGTGTGTCTCTCGCTCTCTCTCTCTGTGTGTGTGTGTCTCTCTCTCTGTGTGTGTGTGTGTGTCTCTCTCTATCTGTGTGTGTGTGTGTCTCTCTCTCTCTCTGTGTGTGTGTGTCTCTCTCTCTCTGTGTGTGTGTGTGTGTCTCTCTCTGTGTGTGTCTCTCTCTCTCTCTGTGTGTGTGTGTCTCTCTCTCTGTGTGTGTGTGTCTCTCTCTATCTCTGTGTGTGTGTGTCTCTCTCTATCTCTGTGTGTGTGTGTCTCTCTCTCTCTGTGTGTGTGTGTGTGTGTCTCTCTCTCTGTGTGTGTGTCTCTCTCTGTGTGTGTCTCTCTCTCTCTGTGTGTGTGTGTGTCTCTCTCTCTCTGTGTGTGTCTCTGTGTGTGTGTGTGTGTGTGTGTGTGTGTGTGTGTGTGTGTGTGTGTGTGTGTGTGTGTGTGTGTGTGTGTGTGTGTGTGTGTGTGTGTGTGTGTGTGTGTGTGTGTGTGTGTGTGTGTGTTTTTCAGGGCTGCAGAGGAGCTGTAAGATGGATGAAAGGCTAAAACACTAGTTTACAAGGATCACCATCAGAGTCAGTCACACACAGAGAGACACGGATGGCAGGCAGGAAGGAAGGAAGGAAGGAAGGCAGCATTCCAGGGTCTTAGCCTCTCAATTCATATAAGTTGAGATGGGATGTAAAGGTTGGATATGAAGTTTGGGTTTCAGCACTATAGGAAGACTCATAGTCTGCTAACGAAGCATTTCAGATGGTTCACTGAAGACTTCCCGAGGCTGTTTCAGTGTCGTTAGCTTAGCTACACTTTAGCCTTCAAAAGGGGTTTTAACCCACATAAAGGGGTGCAGGGCTAGCGAGTAATACATGCTATAACATGCTAATGTCATACTAAAGACACTACATGCAGAGACAGTTCCCCTAAACAGGGAGTTTCCTGGTCGTCAACCTCCCTCCCACCTGATTGGATGTTATGTCATGAATAATGAATTCACAGAGATGCTGTGAAGAGATGCATCATGGGGACTGGTGGTATTTAGAGACATTTACAGATGATTAGGCTGAGCTCTCAAGCACAGCTGGGAATCTACCTCTGCTAATCACACGCCAATAAACTTTGGTTCGACACATACATACGCACTCTCGAATGAGAGATGACATACATTATTGGTTCTGGCAGCGACATTAAACAAGTCCCAGTAATATGCAGATCTGGTGACATGACTAACACCACTAGCTGGGACTGATTGTCTCTTTCTATCTAACACCACTAGCTGTGACTGATTGTCTCTTTCTATCTAACACCACTAGCTGTGACTGATTGTCCTTTTCTATCTAACACCACTAGCTGGGACTGATTGTCTCTTTCTATCTAACACCACTAGTTGTGACTGATTGTCTCTTTCTATCTAACACCACTAGCTGGGACTGATTGTCTCTTTCTATCTAACACCACTAGCTGTGACTGATTGTCCCCTTTCTAACACCACTAGCTGGGACTGATTGTCCCCTTTCTATCTAACACCACTAGCTGTGACTGATTGTCCCTTTCTATCTAACACCACTAGCTGGGACTGATTGTCCCTTTCTATCTAACACCACTAGCTGTGACTGATTGTCCCCTTTCTAACACCACTAGCTGGGACTGATTGTCCCTTTCTATCTAACACCACTAGCTGGGACTGATTGTCCCTTTCTATCTAACACCACTAGCTGGGACTGATTGTCCCCTTTCTATCTAACACCACTAGCTGTGACTGATTGTCCCTTTCTATCTAACACCACTAGCTGGGACTGATTGTCTCTTTCTATCTAACACCACTAGCTGTGACTGATTGTCCCCTTTCTAACACCACTAGCTGGGACTGATTGTCCCCTTTCTATCTAACACCACTAGCTGTGACTGATTGTCCCTTTCTATCTAACACCACTAGCTGGGACTGATTGTCCCTTTCTATCTAACACCACTAGCTGTGACTGATTGTCCCCTTTCTAACACCACTAGCTGGGACTGATTGTCCCTTTCTATCTAACACCACTAGCTGTGACTGATTGTCCCTTTCTATCTAACAACACTAGCTGGGACTGATTGTCCCCTTTCTATCTAACACCACTAGCTGTGACTGATTGTCCCTTTCTATCTAACACCACTAGCTGGGACTGATTGTCCCCTTTCTATCTAACACCACTAGCTGTGACTGATTGTCTCTTTCTATCTAACACCACTAGCTGTGACTGATTGTCTCTTTCTATCTAACACCACTAGCTGTGACTGATTGTCTCTTTCTATCTAACACCACTAGCTGTGACTGATTGTCCCCTTTCTATCTAACACCACTAGCTGTGACTGATTGTCCCTTTCTATCTAACACCACTAGCTGGGACTGATTGTCCCCTTTCTATCTAACACCACTAGCTGTGACTGATTGTCTCTTTCTATCTAACACCACTAGCTGTGAGTGATTGTCTCTTTCTATCTAACACCACTAGCTGTGACTGATTGTCTCTTTCTATCTAACACCACTAGCTGTGACTGATTGTCCCTTTCTATCTAACACCACTAGCTGTGACTGATTGTCCCTTTCTATCTAATTATTATTATTATTATTATTATTAACACCACTAGCTGTGACTGATTGTCCCTTTCTATCGAACACCACTAGCTGGGACTGATTGTCTCTTTCTATCTAACACCACTAGCTGTGACTGATTGTCCCTTTCTATCTAACACCACTAGCTGTGACTGATTGTCCCTTTCTATCTAACACCACTAGCTGTGACTGATTGTCCCTTTCTATCTAATTATTATTATTATTATTATTATTAACACTACTAGCTGTGACTGATTGTCTCTTTCTATCTAACACCACTAGCTGTGACTGATTGTCCCTTTCTATCTAACACCACTAGCTGTGACTGATTGTCTCTTTCTATCTAACACCACTAGCTGGGACTGATTGTCCCTTTCTATCTAATTATTATTATTATTATTATTATTAACACTACTAGCTGTGACTGATTGTCTCTTTCTATCTAACACCACTAGCTGTGACTGATTGTCCCTTTCTATCTAACACCACTAGCTGTGACTGATTGTCTCTTTCTATCTAACACCACTAGCTGGGACTGATTGTCCCTTTCTATCTAATTATTATTATTATTATTATTATTAACACCACTAGCTGTGACTGATTGTCCTTCACCAACGGTCCCTTTCCATCTCACCAACAGTAATGAACATTTCACAACATATTAAGTTGTGAAGGAAACACCTCTGGAGCTCATGTAGAGACAGAAGGTATTGTATGTCATATTGTATAGTACAAACATCATACAGGTTTCATAAAACTACAGTTCAGGATGAAACACATTTCAGCTACTCATGTAAAATGAGGCCACTGGTTTTGAAGAGGGGTAGAAAACCTGTTTTCAGGGTGAAACACATTTCAGCTACTCATGTAAAATGAGGCCACTGGTTTTGAAGAGGGGTAGAAAACCTGTTTTCAGGATGAAACATTTCAGCCACTCATGTAAAATGAGGCCACTGGTTTTGAAGAGGGGTAGAAAACCTGTTTTCAGGATGAAACATTTCAGCCACTCATGTAAAATGAGGCCACTGGTTTTTTTTTGCATTTTTAATAACAAATATTCACAAAAACCACGAGTGCCAAATCCATTCCTATTTTCAGCCCTAGTTTCACTTCCTGTCCCTCTGAGTAATCACAGAGGAGAACGTGCATAGTACCACTCCAACCCAGCCTCCAGGGACTAATAACGAAACAGACATACACTGCATGAATATATTTCTATTTGATCATACAGTTGTAGCTCTCAGGTTATAGTTCTGAGGGTGTAGCTCTCAGGGTGTAGCTCTCAGGTTATAGTTCTCAGGGTGTAGTTCTCAGGTTATAGTTCTCAGGGTGTAGTTCTCAGGTTATAGTTCTCAGGGTGTATCTCTCAGGTTATAGTTCTCAGGTTATAGTTCTCAGGGTGTATCTCTCAGGTTGTAGCTCTCAGGTTATAGTTCTCAGGTTATAGCTCTCAGGTTATAGCTCTCAGGGTGTATCTCTCAGGTTGTAGTTCTCAGGTTATAGCTCTCAGGTTATAGTTCTCAGGTTATAGTTCTCAGGGTGTATCTCTCAGGTTATAGTTCTCAGGGTGTAGCTCTCAGGTTATAGTTCTCAGGGTGTAGCTCTCAGGTTATAGTTCTCAGGTTATAGTTCTCAGGGTGTATCTCTCAGGTTGTAGCTTTCAGGTTATAGTTCTCAGGTTGTATCTCTCAGGTTGTATCTCTCAGGTTGTAGCACTCAGGTTATAGTTCTCAGGGTGTATCTCTCAGGTTATAGTTCTCAGGTTATAGCTCTCAGGTTATAGTTCTCAGGGTGTATCTCTCAGGTTGTATCTCTCAGGTTGTAGCACTCAGGTTATAGTTCTCAGGGTGTATCTCTCAGGTTGTAGCTCTCAGGTTATAGTTCTCAGGGTGTATCTCTCAGGTTGTAGCTCTCAGGTTATAGACATTTACATTACATTTAAGTCATTTAGCAGACGCTCTTATCCAGAGCGACTTACAAATTGGTGCATTCACCTTATGACATCCAGTGGAACAACCACTTTACAATAGTGCATCTAAATATTTTAAGGGGGGGGGGGGTGAGAAGGATTACTTTATCCTATCCTAGGTATTCCTTAAAGAGGTGGGGTTTCAGGTGTCTCCGGAAGGTGGTGATTGACTCCGCTGTCCTGGCGTCGTGAGGGAGTTTGTTCCACCATTGGGGAGCCAGAGCAGCGAACAGTTTTGACTGAGCTGAGCGGGAACTGTACTTCCTCAGTGGTAGGGAGGCGAGCAGGCCAGAGGTGGATGAACGCAGTGCCCTTATTTGGGTGTAGGGCCTGATCAGAGCCTGGAGGTACTGAGGTGCCGTTCCCCTCACAGCTCCGTAGGCAAGCACCATGGTCTTGTAGCGGATGCGAGCTTCAACTGGAAGCCAGTGGAGAGAGCGGAGGAGCGGGGTGACGTGAGAGAACTTGGGAAGGTTGAACACTAGACGGGCTGCGGCGTTCTGGATGAGTTGTAGGGGTTTAATGGCACAGGCAGGGAGCCCAGCCAACAGCGAGTTGCAGTAATCCAGACGGGAGATGACAAGTGCCTGGATTAGGACCTGCGCCGCTTCCTGTGTGAGGCAGGGTCGTACTCTGCGGATGTTGTAGAGCATGAACCTACAGGAACGGGCCACCGCCTTGATGTTAGTTGAGAACGACAGTTTGTTGTCCAGGATCACGCCAAGGTTCTTAGCGCTCTGGGAGGAGGACACAATGGAGTTGTCAACCGTGATGGCGAGATCATGGAACGGGCAGTCCTTCCCCGGGAGGAAGAGCAGCTCCGTCTTGCCGAAGTTCAGCTTGAGGTGGTTCTCAGGGTCTATCTCTCAGGTTGTAGCTCTCAGGTTATAGTTCTCAGGGTGTATCTCTCAGGTTGTAGCTCTCAGGTTATAGCTCTCATGTTATAGTTCTCAGGGTGTAGCTCTCAGGGTGTAGCTCTCGGGGTGTAGCTCTCAGGTTATAGTTCTCAGGGTGTATCTCTCAGGTTGTAGCTCTCAGGTTATAGTTCTCAGGGTGTATCTCTCAGGTTGTAGCTCTCAGGTTATAGTTCTCAGGGTGTATCTCTCAGGTTGTAGCTCTCAGGTTATAGTTCTCAGGTTGTAGCTCTCAGGTTATAGTTCTCAGGTTATAGTTCTCAGGGTGTATCTCTCAGGCTATAGTTCTCAGGGTGTATCTCTTAGGCTATAGTTCTCAGGGTGTATCTCTCAGGCTATAGTTCTCAGGGTGTATCTCTCAGGCTATAGTTCTCAGGGTGTATCTCTTAGGCTATAGTTCTCAGGGTGTATCTCTCAGGCTATAGTTCTCAGGGTGTATCTCTCAGGCTATAGTTCTCAGGTTATAGTTCTCGGGTTATAGTTCTCGGGGTGTAGCTCTCGGGGTGTAGCTCTCGGGGTGTAGCTCTCGGGGTGTAGCTCTCGGGGTGTAGCTCTCGGGGTGTAGCTCTCGGGGTGTAGCTCTCGGGGTGTAGCTCTCGGGGTGTAGCTCTCAGGTTGAAACTCTCAGGTTGGGTTCAAGCCCACCTCTGAAGTGGTGTCAACCATTTCCCCCATCCCTAGGGAACACAGCTGATTAAACCAACCACATTCTGAACTAAAGATCATGATTATGTGATTATTGGAGTCAGGTGTGTTAGCTGGGGCAAAAGTGTGACACCAATCAGGCCCTGGAGGACTGGAGTTGCCCATCCCTGTCCTAGGTTCTCTGGGTAATTCCCTTGGTAATCCCTTGGTTCTGGGTCAGTGTGGACAGAGCAGTCTCTCTGTCTGTTCAATAATTCATACTTCCTACACTAGCAGTCAGGTAGCTCCTCTCAAGACAGAGCATCTAGAACGGCTGTTAAAACAGTATCTACCAGGACTAGACGACAGTACAGTATCTACCAGGTCTAGACTACATACAGTATCTACCAGGATTAGACTACATACAGTATCTACCAGGACTAGACTACATACAGTATCTACCAGGACTAGACTACATACAGTATCTACCAGGACTAGACTACATTAAGTATCTACCAGGACTAGACTACAGTACAGTGTCTACCAGGACTAGACTACATTAAGTATCTACCAGGACTAGACTAGAGTACAGTATCTACCAGGACTAGACTACATACATACAGTATCTACCAGGACTAGACTACAGTACAGTATCTACCAGGACTAGACTACAGTACAGTATCTACCAGGACTAGACTACATACATACAGTATCTACCAGGACTAGACTACATACCGTATCTACCAGGACTAGACTACATACCGTATCTACCAGGACTAGACTACATACCGTATCTACCAGGACTAGACTACATACAGTATCTACCAGGACTAGACTACATACAGTATCTACCAGGACTAGACTACATACAGTATCTACCAGAACTAGACTACATACCGTATCTACCAGGACTAGACTACATACCGTATCTACCAGGACTAGACTACATACAGTATCTACCAGGACTAGACTATATACAGTATCTACCAGGAGTAGACTATATACAGTATCTACCAGGAGTAGACTATATACAGTATCTACCAGGACTAGACTACATACAGTATCTACCAGGACTAGACTATATACAGTTACTACCAGGACTAGACTACATACAGTATCTACCAGGACTAGACTACATACAGTACAGTATCTACCAGGACTAGACTACATACAGTATCTACCAGGACTAGACTACATACAGTACAGTATCTACCAGGACTAGACTACATACAGTATCTACCAGGACTAGGCTACATACAGTATCTACCAGGTCTAGACTACATACAGTATCTACCAGGACTAGACTACATACAGTATCTACCAGGACTAGACTACAGTACAGTATCTACCAGAACTAGACTATATACAGTGTCTACCAGGACTAGACTACATACAGTATCTACCAGGACTAGACTAGAGTACAGTATCTACCAGGACTAGACTACAGTACAGTATCTACCAGGACTAGACTATATACAGTGTCTACCAGGACTAGACTACATACAGTATCTACCAGGACTAGACTAGAGTACAGTATCTACCAGGACTAGACTACAGTACAGTATCTACCAGGACTAGACTATATACAGTGTCTACCAGGACTAGACTACATACAGTATCTAACAGGACTAGACTACATACAGTATCTACCAGGACTAGACTACAGTACAGTATCTACCAGGACTAGACTACAGTACAGTATCTACCAGGACTAGACTATATACAGTGTCTACCAGGACTAGACTACAGTACAGTATCTACCAGGACTAGACTACATACAGTATCTACCAGGACTAGACTACATACAGTATCTACCAGGACTAGACTACATACAGTATCTACCAGGACTAGACTATATACAGTATTTACCAGGACTAGACTACATACAGTATCTACCAGGACTAGACTACATACAGTATCTACCAGGACTAGACTATATACAGTATCTACCAGGACTAGACTATATACAGTGTCTACCAGGACTAGACTACATACAGTATCTACCAGGACTAGACTACATACAGTATCTACCAGGACTAGACTACATACAGTATCTACCAGGACTAGACTACATACCGTATCTACCAGGACTAGACTATATACAGTTACTACCAGGACTAGACTACATACAGTATCTACCAGGACTAGACTACATACAGTATCTACCAGGACTAGGCTACATACAGTATCTACCAGGTCTAGACTACATACAGTATCTACCAGGACTAGACTACATACAGTATCTACCAGGACTAGACTACAGTACAGTGTCTACCAGGACTAGACTATATACATTATCTACCAGGACTAGACTACATACAGTATCTACCAGGACTAGACTATATACAGTATCTACCAGGACTAGACTACATACAGTACAGTATCTACCAGGACTAGACTACATACAGTATCTACCAGGACTAGACTACATACAGTGTCTACCATGACTAGACTACAGTACAGTATCTACCAGGACTAGACTACATACAGTATCTACCAGGACTAGACTACATACAGTATCTACCAGGACTAGACTACATACAGTATCTACCAGGACTAGACTACAGTACAGTATCTACCAGGACTAGACTATATACAGTGTCTACCAGGACTAGACTACATACAGTATCTACCAGGACTAGACTAGAGTACAGTATCTACCAGGACTAGACTACAGTACAGTATCTACCAGGACTAGACTATATACAGTGTCTACCAGGACTAGACTACATACAGTATCTACCAGGACTAGACTACATACAGTATCTACCAGGACTAGACTATATACAGTATCTACCAGGACTAGACTACATACAGTATCTACCAGGACTAGACTATATACAGTATCTACCAGGACTAGACTATATACAGTGTCTACCAGGACTAGACTACATACAGTATCTACCAGGACTAGACTACATACAGTATCTACCAGGACTAGACTACAGTACAGTATCTACCAGGACTAGACTACATACAGTATCTACCAGGATTAGACTACATACAGTATCTACCAGGATTAGACTACAGTACAGTATCTACCAGGACTAGACTATATACAGTGTCTACCAGGACTAGACTACATACAGTATCTACCAGGACTAGACTACAGTACAGTATCTACCAGGACTAGACTACAGTACAGTATCTACCAGGACTAGACTACAGTACAGTATCTACCAGGACTAGACTATATACAGTGTCTACCAGGACTAGACCACATACAGTATCTACCAGGACTAGACTACATACAGTATCTACCAGGACTAGACTACAGTACAGTATCTACCAGGACTAGAGTATAGTATCTAGCAGGACTAGACTACAGTACAGTATCTACCAGGACTAGACTACAGTACAGTATCTAGCAGGACTAGACTACAGTACAGTATCTACCAGGACTAGACTACATACAGTATCTACCCGGACTAGACTACATACAGTATCTACCAGGACTAGACTACATACCGTATCTACCAGGACTAGACTATATACAGTTACTACCAGGACTAGACTACATACAGTATCTACCAGGACTAGACTACATACAGTATCTACCAGGACTAGGCTACATACAGTATCTACCAGGTCTAGACTACATACAGTATCTACCAGGACTAGACTACATACAGTATCTACCAGGACTAGACTACAGTACAGTGTCTACCAGGACTAGACTATATACATTATCTACCAGGACTAGACTACATACAGTATCTACCAGGACTAGACTATATACAGTATCTACCAGGACTAGACTACATACAGTACAGTATCTACCAGGACTAGACTACAGTACAGTATCTACCAGGACTAGACTACATACAGTATCTACCAGGATTAGACTACAGTACAGTATCTACCAGGACTAGACTATATACAGTGTCTACCAGAACTAGACTAGAGTACAGTATCTACCAGGACTAGACTACAGTACAGTATCTACCAGGACTAGACTACAGTACAGTATCTACCAGGACTAGACTATATACAGTGTCTACCAGGACTAGACTACATACAGTATCTACCAGGACTAGATTACATACAGTATCTACCAGGACTAGACTACAGTACAGTATCTACCAGGACTAGACTACATACAGTATCTACCAGGACTAGACTACATACAGTATCTACCAGGACTAGACTACAGTACAGTGTCTACCAGGACTAGACTACATACAGTATCTACCAGGACTAGACTACATACAGTATCTACCAGGACTAGACTATATACAGTACAGTATCTACCAGGACTAGACTACAGTACAGTATCTACCAGGACTAGACTACATACAGTATCTACCAGGACTAGACTATATACAGTTACTACCAGGACTAGACTATATACAGTATCTACCAGGACTAGACTACATACAGTATCTACCAGGACTAGACTATATACAGTACAGTATCTACCAGGACTAGACTACAGTACAGTATCTACCAGGACTAGACTACATACAGTATCTACCAGGACTAGACTATATACAGTTACTACCAGGACTAGACTATATACAGTATCTACCAGGACTAGACTATATACAGTATCTACCAGGACTAGACTACATACAGTATCTACCAGGACTAGACTATATACAGTTACTACCAGGACTAGACTACATACAGTATCTACCAGGACTAGACTACATACAGTATCTACCAGGACTAGGCTACATACAGTATCTACCAGGTCTAGACTACATACAGTATCTACCAGGACTAGACTACATACAGTATCTACCAGGACTAGACTACAGTACAGTATCTACCAGGACTAGACTATATACAGTGTCTACCAGGACTAGACTACATACAGTATCTACCAGGACTAGATTACATACAGTATCTACCAGGACTAGACTACAGTACAGTATCCTCCAGGCCGGCTCGGTCCTCCCCTCCCGCTCCGTGGCTCGATGACTCATTGCGAGCTCACAGAACAGGGCTCCGGGCAGCCGAGCGGAAATGGAGGAAAACTCGCCTCCCTGCGGACCTGGCATCCTTTCACTCCCTCCTCTCTACATTTTCCTCCTCTGTCTCTGCTGCTAAAGCCACTTTCTACCACGCTAAATTCCAAGCATCTGCCTCTAACCCTAGGAAGCTCTTTGCCACCTTCTCCTCCCTCCTGAATCCTCCGCCCCCTCCCCCCCCTCCTCCCTCTCTGCAGATGACTTCGTCAACCATTTTGAAAAGAAGGTCGACGACATCCGATCCTCGTTTGCTAAGTCAAACGACACCGCTGGTTCTGCTCACACTGCCCTACCCTGTGCTCTGACCTCTTTCTCCCCTCTCTCTCCAGATGAAATCTCGCGTCTTGTGACGGCCGGCCGCCCAACAACCTGCCCGCTTGACCCTATCCCCTCCTCTCTTCTCCAGACCATTTCCGGAGACCTTCTCCCTTACCTCACCTCGCTCATCAACTCATCCCTGACCGTTGGCTACGTCCCTTCCGTCTTCAAGAGAGCGAGAGTTGCACCTTCTGAAAAAACCTACACTCGATCCCTCCGATGTCAACAATTACAGACCAGTATCCCTTCTTTCTTTTCTCTCCAAAACTCTTGAACGTGCCGTCCTTGGCCAGCTCTCCCGCTATCTCTCTCTGAATGACCTTCTTGATCCAAATCAGTCAGGTTTCAAGACTAGTCATTCAACTGAGACTGCTCTCCTCTGTATCACGGAGGCGCTACGCACTGCTAAAGCTAACTCTCTCTCCTCTGCTCTCATCCTTCTAGATCTATCGGCTGCCTTCGATACTGTGAACCATCAGATCCTCCTCTCCACCCTCTCCGAGTTGGGCATCTCCGGCGCGGCCCACGCTTGGATTGCGTCCTACCTGACAGGTCGCTCCTACCAGGTGGCGTGGCGAGAATCTGTCTCCTCACCACGCGCTCTCACCACTGGTGTCCCCCAGGGCTCTGTTCTTGGCCCTCTCCTATTCTCGCTATACACCAAGTCACTTGGCTCTGTCATAACCTCACATGGTCTCTCTTATCATTGCTATGCAGACGACACACAATTAATCTTCTCCTTTCCCCCTTCTGATGACCAGGTGGCGAATCGCATCTCTGCATGTCTGGCAGACATATCAGTGTGGATGACGGATCACCACCTCAAGCTGAACCTCGGCAAGACGGAGCTGCTCTTCCTCCCGGGGAAGGACTGCCCGTTCCATGATCTCGCCATCACGGTTGACAACTCCATTGTGTCCTCCTCCCAGAGCGCCAAGAACCTTGCCGTGATCCTGGACAACACCCTGTCGTTCTCAACTAACATCAAGGCGGTGGCCCGTTCCTGTAGGTTCATGCTCTACAACATCCGCAGAGTACGACCCTGCCTCACACAGGAAGCGGCGCAGGTCCTAATCCAGGCACTTGTCATCTCCCGTCTGGATTACTGCAACTCGCTGTTGGCTGGGCTCCCTGCCTGTGCCATTAAACCCCTTCAACTCATCCAGAACGCCGCAGCCCGTCTGGTGTTCAACCTTCCCAAGTTCTCTCACGTCACCCCGCTCCTCCGTTCTCTCCACTGGCTTCCAGTTGAAGCTCGCATCCGCTACAAGACCATGGTGCTTGCCTACGGAGCTGTGAGGGGAACGGCACCTCAGTACCTCCAGGCTCTGATCAGGCCCTACACCCAAACAAGGGCACTGCGTTCATCCACCTCTGGCCTGCTCGCCTCCCTACCACTGAGGAAGTACAGCTCCCGCTCAGCCCAGTCAAAACTGTTCGCTGCCCTGGCCCCCCAATGGTGGAACAAACTCCCTCACGACGCCAGGACAGCGGAGTCAATCACCACCTTCCGGAGACACCTGAAACCCCACCTCTTTAAGGAATACCTAGGATAGGTTAAGTAATCCCTCTCACCCCACCCCCCCTAAGTTTTAGATGCACTATTGTTAAGTGACTGTCCCACTGGATGTCATAAGGTGAATGCACCAATTTGTAAGTCGCTCTGGATAAGAGCGTCTGCTAAATGACTTAAATGTAAATGTAAATGCAGTATCTACCAGGACTAGACTACATACAGTATCTACCAGGATTAGACTACAGTACAGTATCTACCAGGACTAGACTATATACAGTGTCTACCAGGACTAGACTACATACAGTATCTACCAGGACTAGACTACATACAGTATCTACCAGGACTAGACTACAGTACAGTATCTACCAGGACTACAGTATAGTATCTAGCAGGACTAGACTACAATACAGTATCTACCAGGACTAGACTACAGTACAGTATCTACCAGGACTACAGTATAGTATCTAGCAGGACTAGACTACAATACAGTATCTACCAGGACTAGACTACATACAGTATCTACCAGGACTAGACTATATACAGTTACTACCAGGACTAGACTACATACAGTATCTACCAGGACTAGACTACATACAGTACAGTATCTACCAGGACTAGACTACATACAGTATCTACCAGGACTAGACAATATACAGTATTTACCAGGACTAGACTACATACAGTATCTACCAGGACTAGACTACATACAGTATCTACCAGGACTAGACTATATACAGTATCTACCAGGACTAGACTACATACAGTATCTACTAGGACTAGACTATATACAGTATCTACCAGGACTAGACTACATACAGTACAGTATCTACCAGGACTAGACTACAGTACAGTATCTACCAGGACTAGACTATATACAGTGTCTACCAGGACTAGACTACATACAGTATCTACCAGGACTAGACTAGAGTACAGTATCTACCAGGACTAGACTACAGTACAGTATCTACCAGGACTAGACTATATACAGTGTCTACCAGGACTAGACTACATACAGTATCTACCAGGACTAGACTACATACAGTATCTACCAGGACTAGACTACAGTACAGTATCTACCAGGACTAGACTACATACAGTATCTACCAGGATTAGACTACAGTACAGTATCTACCAGGACTAGACTATATACAGTGTCTACCAGGACTAGACTACATACAGTATCTACCAGGACTAGACTACAGTACAGTATCTACCAGGACTAGACTACAGTACAGTATCTACCAGGACTAGACTATATACAGTGTCTACCAGGACTAGACTACATACAGTATCTACCAGGACTAGACTACATACAGTATCTACCAGGACTAGACTACATACAGTATCTACCAGGACTAGACTACATACCGTATCTACCAGGACTAGACTACAGTACAGTGTCTACCAGGACTAGACTACATACAGTATCTACCAGGACTAGACTACATACAGTATCTACCAGGACTAGACTATATACAGTACAGTATCTACCAGGACTAGACTACAGTACAGTATCTACCAGGACTAGACTACATACAGTATCTACCAGGACTAGACTATATACAGTTACTACCAGGACTAGACTATATACAGTATCTACCAGGACTAGACTACATACAGTATCTACCAGGACTAGACTATATACAGTACAGTATCTACCAGGACTAGACTACAGTACAGTATCTACCAGGACTAGACTACATACAGTATCTACCAGGACTAGACTATATACAGTTACTACCAGGACTAGACTATATACAGTATCTACCAGGACTAGACTATATACAGTATCTACCAGGACTAGACTACATACAGTATCTACCAGGACTAGACTATATACAGTTACTACCAGGACTAGACTACATACAGTATCTACCAGGACTAGACTACATACAGTATCTACCAGGACTAGGCTACATACAGTATCTACCAGGTCTAGACTACATACAGTATCTACCAGGACTAGACTACATACAGTATCTACCAGGACTAGACTACAGTACAGTATCTACCAGGACTAGACTATATACAGTGTCTACCAGGACTAGACTACATACAGTATCTACCAGGACTAGATTACATACAGTATCTACCAGGACTAGACTACAGTACAGTATCCTCCAGGCCGGCTCGGTCCTCCCTCCCGCTCCGTGGCTCGATGACTCATTGCGAGCTCACAGAACAGGGCTCCGGGCAGCCGAGCGGAAATGGAGGAAAACTCGCCTCCCTGCGGACCTGGCATCCTTTCACTCCCTCCTCTCTACATTTTCCTCCTCTGTCTCTGCTGCTAAAGCCACTTTCTACCACGCTAAATTCCAAGCATCTGCCTCTAACCCTAGGAAGCTCTTTGCCACCTTCTCCTCCCTCCTGAATCCTCCGCCCCTCCCCCTCCTCCCTCTCTGCAGATGACTTCGTCAACCATTTTGAAAAGAAGGTCGACGACATCCGATCCTCGTTTGCTAAGTCAAACGACACCGCTGGTTCTGCTCACACTGCCCTACCCTGTGCTCTGACCTCTTTCTCCCTCTCTCTCCAGATGAAATCTCGCGTCTTGTGACGGCCGGCCGCCCAACAACCTGCCCGCTTGACCCTATCCCCTCCTCTCTTCTCCAGACCATTTCCGGAGACCTTCTCCCTTACCTCACCTCGCTCATCAACTCATCCCTGACCGTTGGCTACGTCCCTTCCGTCTTCAAGAGAGCGAGAGTTGCACCCTTCTGAAAAAACCTACACTCGATCCCTCCGATGTCAACAATTACAGACCAGTATCCCTTCTTTCTTTTCTCTCCAAAACTCTTGAACGTGCCGTCCTTGGCCAGCTCTCCCGCTATCTCTCTCTGAATGACCTTCTTGATCCAAATCAGTCAGGTTTCAAGACTAGTCATTCAACTGAGACTGCTCTCCTCTGTATCACGGAGGCGCTACGCACTGCTAAAGCTAACTCTCTCTCCTCTGCTCTCATCCTTCTAGATCTATCGGCTGCCTTCGATACTGTGAACCATCAGATCCTCCTCTCCACCCTCTCCGAGTTGGGCATCTCCGGCGCGGCCCACGCTTGGATTGCGTCCTACCTGACAGGTCGCTCCTACCAGGTGGCGTGGCGAGAATCTGTCTCCTCACCACGCGCTCTCACCACTGGTGTCCCCCAGGGCTCTGTTCTTGGCCCTCTCCTATTCTCGCTATACACCAAGTCACTTGGCTCTGTCATAACCTCACATGGTCTCTCTTATCATTGCTATGCAGACGACACACAATTAATCTTCTCCTTTCCCCCTTCTGATGACCAGGTGGCGACCGCATCTCTGCATGTCTGGCAGACATATCAGTGTGGATGACGGATCACCACCTCAAGCTGAACTCGGCAAGACGGAGCTGCTCTTCCTCCCGGGGAAGGACTGCCCGTTCCATGATCTCGCCATCACGGTTGACAACTCCATTGTGTCCTCCTCCCAGAGCGCCAAGAACCTTGCCGTGATCCTGGACAACACCCTGTCGTTCTCAACTAACATCAGGCGGTGGCCCGTTCCTGTAGGTTCATGCTCTACAACATCCGCAGAGTACGACCCTGCCTCACACAGGAAGCGGCGCAGGTCCTAATCCAGGCACTTGTCATCTCCCGTCTGGATTACTGCAACTCGCTGTTGGCTGGGCTCCCTGCCTGTGCCATTAAACCCTTCAACTCATCCAGAACGCCGCAGCCCGTCTGGTGTTCAACCTTCCCAAGTTCTCTCACGTCACCCCGCTCCTCCGTTCTCTCCACTGGCTTCCAGTTGAAGCTCGCATCCGCTACAAGACCATGGTGCTTGCCTACGGAGCTGTGAGGGAACGGCACCTCAGTACCTCCAGGCTCTGATCAGGCCCTACACCCAAACAAGGGCACTGCGTTCATCCACCTCTGGCCTGCTCGCCTCCCTACCACTGAGGAAGTACAGCTCCCGCTCAGCCCAGTCAAAACTGTTCGCTGCCCTGGCCCCCCAATGGTGGAACAAACTCCCTCACGACGCCAGGACAGCGGAGTCAATCACCACCTTCCGGAGACACCTGAAACCCCACCTCTTTAAGGAATACCTAGGATAGGTTAAGTAATCCCTCTCACCCCACCCCCCCTAAGTTTTAGATGCACTATTGTTAAGTGACTGTCCCACTGGATGTCATAAGGTGAATGCACCAATTTGTAAGTCGCTCTGGATAAGAGCGTCTGCTAAATGACTTAAATGTAAATGTAAATGCAGTATCTACCAGGACTAGACTACATACAGTATCTACCAGGATTAGACTACAGTACAGTATCTACCAGGACTAGACTATATACAGTGTCTACCAGGACTAGACTACATACAGTATCTACCAGGACTAGACTACAGTACAGTATCTACCAGGACGAGACTACAGTACAGTATCTACCAGGATTAGACTATATACAGTGTCTACCAGGACTAGACTACATACAGTATCTACCAGGACTAGACTACATACAGTATCTACCAGGACTAGACTACAGTACAGTATCTACCAGGACTACAGTATAGTATCTAGCAGGACTAGACTACAATACAGTATCTACCAGGACTAGACTACATACAGTATCTACCAGGACTAGACTATATACAGTTACTACCAGGACTAGACTACATACAGTATCTACCAGGACTAGACTACATACAGTACAGTATCTACCAGGACTAGACTACATACAGTATCTACCAGGACTAGACAATATACAGTATTTACCAGGACTAGACTACATACAGTATCTACCAGGACTAGACTACATACAGTATCTACCAGGACTAGACTATATACAGTATCTACCAGGACTAGACTACATACAGTATCTACTAGGACTAGACTATATACAGTATCTACCAGGACTAGACTACATACAGTACAGTATCTACCAGGACTAGACTACAGTACAGTATCTACCAGGACTAGACTATATACAGTGTCTACCAGGACTAGACTACATACAGTATCTACCAGGACTAGACTAGAGTACAGTATCTACCAGGACTAGACTACAGTACAGTATCTACCAGGACTAGACTATATACAGTGTCTACCAGGACTAGACTACATACAGTATCTACCAGGACTAGACTACATACAGTATCTACCAGGACTAGACTACAGTACAGTATCTACCAGGACTAGACTACATACAGTATCTACCAGGATTAGACTACAGTACAGTATCTACCAGGACTAGACTATATACAGTGTCTACCAGGACTAGACTACATACAGTATCTACCAGGACTAGACTACAGTACAGTATCTACCAGGACTAGACTACAGTACAGTATCTACCAGGACTAGACTATATACAGTGTCTACCAGGACTAGACTACATACAGTATCTACCAGGACTAGACTACATACAGTATCTACCAGGACTAGACTACATACAGTATCTACCAGGACTAGACTACATACCGTATCTACCAGGACTAGACTATATACAGTTACTACCAGGACTAGACTACATACAGTATCTACCAGGACTAGACTACATACAGTATCTACCAGGACTAGGCTACATACAGTATCTACCAGGTCTAGACTACATACAGTATCTACCAGGACTAGACTACATACAGTATCTACCAGGACTAGACTACAGTACAGTGTCTACCAGGACTAGACTATATACATTATCTACCAGGACTAGACTACATACAGTATCTACCAGGACTAGACTATATACAGTATATACCAGGACTAGACTACATACAGTACAGTATCTACCAGGACTAGACTACATACAGTATCTACCAGGACTAGACTACATACAGTGTCTACCATGACTAGACTACAGTACAGTATCTACCAGGACTAGACTACATACAGTATCTACCAGGACTAGACTACATACAGTACAGTATCTACCAGGACTAGACTACATACAGTATCTACCAGGACTAGACTACATACAGTATCTACCAGGACTAGACTACATACAGTGTCTACCATGACTAGACTACAGTACAGTATCTACCAGGACTAGACTACATACAGTACAGTATCTACCAGGACTAGACTACATACAGTATCTACCAGGATTAGACTACAGTACAGTATCTACCAGGACTAGACTACATACAGTATCTACCAGGACTAGACTACATACAGTATCTACCAGGACTAGACTACATACAGTATCTACCAGGACTAGGCTACAGTACAGTATCTACCAGGACTAGACTATATACAGTGTCTACCAGGACTAGACTACATACAGTATCTACCAGGACTAGACTAGAGTACAGTTACTACCAGGACTAGACTACATACAGTATCTACCAGGACTAGACTACATACAGTATCTACCAGGACTAGGCTACATACAGTATCTACCAGGTCTAGACTACATACAGTATCTACCAGGTCTAGACTACATACAGTATCTACCAGGACTAGACTACATACAGTATCTACCAGGACTAGACTACAGTACAGTGTCTACCAGGACTAGACTATATACATTATCTACCAGGACTAGACTACATACAGTATCTACCAGGACTAGACTATATACAGTATCTACCAGGACTAGACTACATACAGTACAGTATCTACCAGGACTAGACTACATACAGTATCTACCAGGACTAGACTACATACAGTGTCTACCATGACTAGACTACAGTACAGTATCTACCAGGACTAGACTACATACAGTATCTACCAGGACTAGACTACATACAGTATCTACCAGGACTAGACTACATACAGTATCTACCAGGACTAGACTACAGTACAGTATCTACCAGGACTAGACTATATACAGTGTCTACCAGGATTAGACTACATACAGTATCTACCAGGACTAGACTAGAGTACAGTATCTACCAGGACTAGACTACAGTACAGTATCTACCAGGACTAGACTATATACAGTGTCTACCAGGACTAGACTACATACAGTATCTACCAGGACTAGACTACATACAGTATCTACCAGGACTAGACTATATACAGTATCTACCAGGACTAGACTACATACAGTATCTACCAGGACTAGACTATATACAGTATCTACCAGGACTAGACTATATACAGTGTCTACCAGGACTAGACTACATACAGTATCTACCAGGACTAGACTACATACAGTATCTACCAGGACTAGACTACAGTACAGTATCTACCAGGATTAGACTACATACAGTATCTACCAGGATTAGACTACATACAGTATCTACCAGGATTAGACTACAGTACAGTATCTACCAGGACTAGACTATATACAGTGTCTACCAGGACTAGACTACATACAGTATCTACCAGGACTAGACTACAGTACAGTATCTACCAGGACTAGACTACAGTACAGTATCTACCAGGACTAGACTATATACAGTGTCTACCAGGACTAGACCACATACAGTATCTACCAGG
Source organism: Oncorhynchus gorbuscha (assembly GCF_021184085.1). Lineage (NCBI taxonomy): Eukaryota > Metazoa > Chordata > Actinopteri > Salmoniformes > Salmonidae > Oncorhynchus > Oncorhynchus gorbuscha. The sequence goes on along the minus strand of NW_025745897.1, from coordinate 60,684 downwards.
ACTAGACTACATACAGTATCTACCAGGACTAGACTACAGTACAGTATCTACCAGGACTACAGTATAGTATCTAGCAGGACTAGACTACAGTACAGTATCTACCAGGACTAGACTACAGTACAGTATCTAGCAGGACTAGACTACAGTACAGTATCTACCAGGACTAGACTACATACAGTATCTACCCGGACTAGACTACATACAGTATCTACCAGGACTAGACTACATACCGTATCTACCAGGACTAGACTATATACAGTTACTACCAGGACTAGACTACATACAGTATCTACCAGGACTAGACTACATACAGTATCTACCAGGACTAGGCTACATACAGTATCTACCAGGTCTAGACTACATACAGTATCTACCAGGACTAGACTACATACAGTATCTACCAGGACTAGACTACAGTACAGTGTCTACCAGGACTAGACTATATACATTATCTACCAGGACTAGACTACATACAGTATCTACCAGGACTAGACTATATACAGTATCTACCAGGACTAGACTATATACAGTATCTACCAGGACTAGACTACATACAGTACAGTATCTACCAGGACTAGACTACAGTACAGTATCTACCAGGACTAGACTACATACAGTATCTACCAGGACTAGACTACATACAGTATCTACCAGGACTAGACTATATACAGTGTCTACCAGGACTAGACTAGAGTACAGTATCTACCAGGACTAGACTACAGTACAGTATCTACCAGGACTAGACTATATACAGTGTCTACCAGGACTAGACTACATACAGTATCTACCAGGACTAGATTACATACAGTATCTACCAGGACTAGACTACAGTACAGTATCTACCAGGACTAGACTACATACAGTATCTACCAGGACTAGACTACATACAGTATCTACCAGGACTAGACTACAGTACAGTGTCTACCAGGACTAGACTACATACAGTATCTACCAGGACTAGACTACATACAGTATCTACCAGGACTAGACTATATACAGTACAGTATCTACCAGGACTAGACTACAGTACAGTATCTACCAGGACTAGACTACATACAGTATCTACCAGGACTAGACTATATACAGTTATCTACCAGGACTAGACTATATACAGTATCTACCAGGACTAGACTACATACAGTATCTACCAGGACTAGACTATATACAGTACAGTATCTACCAGGACTAGACTACAGTACAGTATCTACCAGGACTAGACTACATACAGTATCTACCAGGACTAGACTATATACAGTTACTACCAGGACTAGACTATATACAGTATCTACCAGGACTAGACTATATACAGTATCTACCAGGACTAGACTACATACAGTATCTACCAGGACTAGACTATATACAGTTACTACCAGGACTAGACTACATACAGTATCTACCAGGACTAGACTACATACAGTATCTACCAGGACTAGGCTACATACAGTATCTACCAGGTCTAGACTACATACAGTATCTACCAGGACTAGACTACATACAGTATCTACCAGGACTAGACTACAGTACAGTATCTACCAGGACTAGACTATATACAGTGTCTACCAGGACTAGACTACATACAGTATCTACCAGGACTAGATTACATACAGTATCTACCACGACTAGACTACAGTACAGTATCTACCAGGACTAGACTACATACAGTATCTACCAGGATTAGACTACAGTACAGTATCTACCAGGACTAGACTATATACAGTGTCTACCAGGACTAGACTACATACAGTATCTACCAGGACTAGACTACAGTACAGTATCTACCAGGACTAGACTACAGTACAGTATCTACCAGGATTAGACTATATACAGTGTCTACCAGGACTAGACTACATACAGTATCTACCAGGACTAGACTACATACAGTATCTACCAGGACTAGACTACAGTACAGTATCTACCAGGACTACAGTATAGTATCTAGCAGGACTAGACTACAGTACAGTATCTACCAGGACTAGACTACATACAGTATCTACCAGGACTAGACTATATACAGTTACTACCAGGACTAGACTACATACAGTATCTACCAGGACTAGACTACATACAGTACAGTATCTACCAGGACTAGACTACATACAGTATCTACCAGGACTAGACTATATACAGTATCTACCAGGACTAGACTACATACAGTATCTACTAGGACTAGACTATATACAGTTACTACCAGGACTAGACTACATACAGTATCTACCAGGACTAGACTACATACAGTATCTACCAGGACTAGGCTACATACAGTATCTACCAGATCTAGACTACATACAGTATCTACCAGATCTAGACTACATACAGTATCTACCAGGACTAGACTACATACAGTATCTACCAGGACTAGACTACAGTACAGTGTCTACCAGGACTAGACTATATACATTATCTACCAGGACTAGACTACATACAGTATCTACCAGGACTAGACTACATACCGTATCTACCAGGACTAGACTACATACAGTATCTACCAGGACTAGACTATATACAGTTACTACCAGGACTAGACTACATACAGTATCTACCAGGACTAGACTACATACCGTATCTACCAGGACTAGACTACATACAGTATCTACCAGGACTAGACTACATACAGTATCTACCAGGACTAGACTACATACAGTACAGTATCTACCAGGACTAGACTACAGTACAGTATCTACCAGGACTAGACTATATACAGTGTCTACCAGGACTAGACTACATACAGTATCTACCAGGACTAGACTAGAGTACAGTATCTACCAGGACTAGACTACAGTACAGTATCTACCAGGACTAGACTATATACAGTGTCTACCAGGACTAGACTACATACAGTATCTACCAGGACTAGACTACATACAGTATCTACCAGGACTAGACTACAGTACAGTATCTACCAGGATTAGACTACAGTACAGTATCTACCAGGATTAGACTACAGTACAGTATCTACCAGGACTAGACTACAGTACAGTATCTACCAGGACTAGACTACATACAGTATCTACCAGGACTAGACTACAGTACAGTATCTACCAGGACTAGACTACAGTACAGTATCTACCAGGACTAGACTATATACAGTGTCTACCAGGACTAGACTACATACAGTATCTACCAGGACTAGACTACATACAGTATCTACCAGGACTAGACTACATACAGTATCTACCAGACTACATACACTAGACTACATACAGTATCTACCAGGACTAGGCTACATACAGTATCTACCAGGTCTAGACTACATACAGTATCTACCAGGACTAGACTACATACAGTATCTACCAGGACTAGACTACAGTACAGTGTCTACCAGGACTAGACTACATACAGTATCTACCAGGACTAGACTACATACAGTATCTACCAGGACTAGACTATATACAGTATCTACCAGGACTAGACTACATACAGTACAGTATCTACCAGGACTAGACTACATACAGTATCTACCAGGACTAGACTACATACAGTGTCTACCATGACTAGACTACAGTACAGTATCTACCAGGACTAGACTACATACAGTATCTACCAGGACTAGACTACATACAGTACAGTATCTACCAGGACTAGACTACATATAGTATCTACCAGGACTAGACTACATACAGTATCTACCAGGACTAGACTACATACAGTGTCTACCATGACTAGACTACAGTACAGTATCTACCAGGACTAGACTACATACAGTACAGTATCTACCAGGACTAGACTACATACAGTATCTACCAGGATTAGACTACAGTACAGTATCTACCAGGACTAGACTACATACAGTATCTACCAGGACTAGACTACATACAGTATCTACCAGGACTAGACTACATACAGTATCTACCAGGACTAGACTACAGTACAGTATCTACCAGGACTAGACTATATACAGTGTCTACCAGGACTAGACTACATACAGTATCTACCAGGACTAGACTAGAGTACAGTATCTACCAGGACTAGACTACAGTACAGTATCTACCAGGACTAGACTATATACAGTGTCTACCAGGACTAGACTACATACAGTATCTACCAGGACTAGACTACATACAGTATCTACCAGGACTAGACTACAGTACAGTATCTACCAGGACTAGACTACATACAGTATCTACCAGGACTAGACTACATACAGTATCTACCAGGACTAGACTACATACAGTATCTACCAGGACTAGACTATATACAGTATCTACCAGGACTAGACTATATACAGTGTCTACCAGGACTAGACTACATACAGTATCTACCAGGACTAGACTACATACAGTATCTACCAGGACTAGACTACAGTACAGTATCTACCAGGACTAGACTACATACAGTATCTACCAGGATTAGACTACAGTACAGTATCTACCAGGACTAGACTATATACAGTGTCTACCAGGACTAGACTACATACAGTATCTACCAGGACTAGACTACAGTACAGTATCTACCAGGACTAGACTACAGTACAGTATCTACCAGGACTAGACTATATACAGTGTCTACCAGGACTAGACCACATACAGTATCTACCAGGACTAGACTACATACAGTATCTACCAGGACTAGACTACAGTACAGTATCTACCAGGACTACAGTATAGTATCTAGCAGGACTAGACTACAGTACAGTATCTACCAGGACTAGACTACATACAGTATCTACCCGGACTAGACTACATACAGTATCTACCAGGACTAGACTACATACCGTATCTACCAGGACTAGACTATATACAGTTACTACCAGGACTAGACTACATACAGTATCTACCAGGACTAGACTACATACAGTATCTACCAGGACTAGGCTACATACAGTATCTACCAGGTCTAGACTACATACAGTATCTACCAGGACTAGACTACATACAGTATCTACCAGGACTAGACTACATACAGTATCTACCAGGACTAGACTATATACATTATCTACCAGGACTAGACTACATACAGTATCTACCAGGACTAGACTATATACAGTATCTACCAGGACTAGACTACATACAGTACAGTATCTACCAGGACTAGACTACATACAGTATCTACCAGGACTAGACTACATACAGTGTCTACCAGGACTAGACTACAGTACAGTATCTACCAGGACTAGACTACATACAGTACAGTATCTACCAGGACTAGACTACATACAGTATCTACCAGGACTAGACTACAGTACAGTATCTACCAGGACTAGACTATATACAGTGTCTACCAGGACTAGACTAGAGTACAGTATCTACCAGGACTAGACTACAGTACAGTATCTACCAGGACTAGACTATATACAGTGTCTACCAGGACTAGACTACATACAGTATCTACCAGGACTAGATTACATACAGTATCTACCAGGACTAGACTACAGTACAGTATCTACCAGGACTAGACTACATACAGTATCTACCAGGACTAGACTACATACAGTATCTACCAGGACTAGACTACAGTACAGTGTCTACCAGGACTAGACTACATACAGTATCTACCAGGACTAGACTACATACAGTATCTACCAGGACTAGACTATATACAGTATCTACCAGGACTAGACTACATACAGTACAGTATCTACCAGGACTAGACTACAGTACAGTATCTACCAGGACTAGACTACATACAGTATCTACCAGGACTAGACTACATACAGTATCTACCAGGTCTAGACTACATACAGTATC
>NW_025745897.1:0-52500 GCF_021184085.1 Oncorhynchus gorbuscha | reverse complement strand
GACCGGTACATGTAGAGGATGACAGCTACATGTAGAGGATGACAGCTACATGTAGAGGATGACAGGTACATGTAGAGTAGAGGATGACAGGTACATGTAGAGGATGACAGGTACATGTAGAGGATGACAGCGACATGTAGAGGATGACAGCTACATGTAGAGGATGACAGGTACATGTAGAGTAGAGGATGACAGGTACATGTAGAGTAGAGGATGACAGGTACATGTAGAGTAGAGGATGACAGGTACATGTAGAGTAGAGGATGACGGCTACATGTAGAGTAGAGGATGACAGGTACATGTAGAGTAGAGGATGACAGGTACATGTAGAGGATGACAGGTACATGTAGAGGATGACAGCTACCTGTAGAGTGGAGGATGACAGGTACATGTAGAGGATGACAGGTACATGTAGAGGATGACAGCTACCTGTAGAGTGGAGGATGACAGGTACATGTAGAGTAGAGGATGACAGCCACATGTAGAGTAGAGGATGGCAGGTACATGTAGAGGATGACAGGTACATGTAGAGTAGAGGATGACAGGTACATGTAGAGTAGAGGATGACAGCTACATGTAGAGGATGACCGGTACATGTAGAGTAGAGGATGACAGGTACATGTAGAGTATGACAGCTACATGTAGAGGATGACAGCTACATGTAGAGTAGAGGATGACAGCTACATGTAGAGGATGACAGGTACATGTAGAGTATGACAGCTACATGTAGAGTATGACAGCTACATGTAGAGGATGACAGGTACATGTAGAGTATGACAGCTACATGTAGAGGATGACAGGTACATGTAGAGTAGAGGATGACGGCTACATGTAGAGTAGAGGATGACAGGTACATGTAGAGTAGAGGATGACAGCTACATGTAGAGTATGACAGCTACATGTAGAGGATGACAGGTACATGTAGAGTAGAGGATGACGGCTACATGTAGAGTAGAGGATGACAGGTACATGTAGAGTAGAGGATGGCAGGTACATGTAGAGGATGGCAGGTACATGTAGAGGATGACAGGTACATGTAGAGTAGAGGATGACAGGTACATGTAGAGTAGAGGATGACAGCTACATGTAGAGGATGACCGGTACATGTAGAGTAGAGGATGACAGGTACATGTAGAGTATAACAGCTACATGTAGAGGATGACAGCTACATGTAGAGTAGAGGATGACAGGTACATGTAGAGTATGACAGCTACATGTAGAGGATGACAGCTACATGTAGAGTAGAGGATGACAGCTACATGTAGAGGATGACAGGTACATGTAGAGTATGACAGCTACATGTAGAGTATGACAGCTACATGTAGAGGATGACAGCTACATGTAGAGGATGACAGGTACGTGTAGAGGATGACAGGTACATGTAGAGTATGACAGCTACATGTAGAGTATGACAGCTACATGTAGAGGATGACAGCTACGTGTAGAGGATGACAGCTACGTGTAGAGGATGACAGGTACGTGTAGAGGATGACAGGTACATGTAGAGGATGACAGCTACATGTAGAGGATGACAGCCACATGTAGAGGATGACAGCCACATGTAGAGGATGACAGGTACCCCCATTAGACACACATACACTCCCCTCCACTTTTGACCAGAGTCCTATGGGGTAGTGCACTAAATAGGTAATAGGGTGCCATTTGGGATGACGACATACAGAGACAGTGGTTTTAAGCCTGTAGACGCAAGCAGGAAGTAGTACATTTCCTGCTCCCCCAGAGGACATCATGTCTCTTCCTGTTTATTATCACATTACTTCTCAGACTGTTAATTCACTATTTATTATTCATGACCTATATTAACTATAACCCCTGTAATGTACACTTCCTGTTTATTATTAATGACCTATATTAACTATAACCCCTGTAATGTACACTTCCTGTTTATTATTAATGACCTATATTAACTATAACCCCTGTAATGTACACTTCCTGTTTATTATTAATGACCTATATTAACTATAACCCCTGTAATGTACACTTCCTGTTTATTATTAATGACCTATATTAACTATAACCCCTGTAATGTACACTTCCTGTTTATTATTAATGACCTATATTAACTATAACCCCTGTAATGTACACTTCCTGTTTATTATTAATGACCTATATTAACTATAACCCCTGTCTAATTTACACTTCCTGTTTATTATTAATGACCTATATTAATTATAACCCCTGTCTAATTTACACTTCCTGTTTATTATTAATGACCTATATTAACTATAACCCCTGTCTAATTTACACTTCCTGTTTATTATTAATGACCTATATTAACTATAACCCCTGTCTAATTTACACTTCCTGTTTATTATTAATGACCTATATTAACTATAACCCCTGTAATGTACACTTCCTGTTTATTATTAATGACCTATATTAACTATAACCCCTGTCTAATTTACACTTCCTGTTTATTATTAATGACCTATATTAACTATAACCCCTGTCTAATTTACACTTCCTGTTTATTATTAATGACCTATATTAACTATAACCCCTGTCTAATTTACACTTCCTGTTTATTATTAATGACCTATATTAACTATAACCCCTGTCTAATTTACACTTCCTGTTTATTATTAATGACCTATATTAACTATAACCCCTGTAATGTACACTTCCTGTTTATTATTAATGACCTATATTAACTATAACCCCTGTAATGTACACTTCCTGTTTATTATTAATGACCTATATTAACTATAACCCCTAATGTACCTTCCTGTTTATTATTAATGACTTAACCCCTGTTTACACTTCCTGTTTATTATTAAACTGACACTTCCTGTTTATTATATATTAACTATAACCCCTGTAATGTACACTTCCTGTTTATTATTTATGACCTATATTAACTATAACCCCTGTAATGTACACTTCCTGTTTATTATTAATGACCTATATTAACTATAACCCCTGTAATGTACACTTCCTGTTTATTATTAATGACCTATATTAACTATAACCCCTGTAATGTACACTTCCTGTTTATTATTCATGACCTATATTAACTATAACCCCTGTAATGTACACTTCCTGTTTATTATTTATGACCTATATTAACTATAACCCCTGTAATGTACACTTCCTACTCTTCATATAATATTATGCATAACAACGGCGGCGTCGGTGGGAGAACTATAGACACTTCATATAATATACACAGTGGAGGTGATGGAAACATGGCTGTAACAGCCTCAGCACTGTTTGTTTCCATAGGAGGAGGAGGAGAGAGAGAGAGAGAGAGCGGTTGCCATACCTCCATCCCTCCAGTGGGATACCTCTGTTAACGCTGACAGCAGGGTCTGAATCATCTAGGATGGGAGGAGAGGGGGTTGGGTGTGGAGGGATCACAAATGGCAACGGGCCGGATGGTTTGATAGGGCTTGACGGACCAGAGAGGTCAAGTGGCAGCTGAACTATAACCTCTGAGGCTGACCCCTCTCTGCCTGTTCTCTCAGTGATCACTCAGCCCAGAGACAGTCAGCCCAGAGACAGTCAGCCCAGAGACCGTCAGCCCAGAGACCGTCAGCCCAGAGACCGTCAGCCCAGAGACCGTCAGCCCAGCGACAGTCAGCCCAGAGACAGTCAGCCCAGAGACCGTCAGCCCAGCGACAGTCAGCCCAGAGACAGTCAGCCCAGAGACAGTCAGCCCAGAGACAGTCAGCCCAGAGACAGTCAGCCCAGAGACAGTCAGCCCAGAGACAGTCAGCCCAGAGACAGTCAGCCCAGAGACCGTCAGCCCAGAGACCGTCAGCCCAGAGACCGTCAGCCCAGAGACCGTCAGCCCAGCGACAGTCAGCCCAGCGACAGTCAGCCCAGCGACAGTCAGCCCAGCGACAGTCAGCCCAGAGACAGTCAGCCCAGAGACAGTCAGCCCAGAGACAGTCAGCCCAGAGACAGTCAGCCCAGAGACAGTCAGCCCAGAGACCGTCAGCCCAGAGACCGTCAGCCCAGAGACAGTCAGCCCAGAGACAGTCAGCCCAGAGACCGTCAGCCCAGAGACCGTCAGCCCAGAGACAGTCAGCCCAGAGACAGCTGTGTGTTGGTGTTCTGTGTATAACATTAGTGTGTTCAGGCTATAGAATACAGTGTGACTATGAGATACTTTTTGAAATGCCTTCCTCTGTCACTTCAGCTTGACACAATAACAATGTTGTTTTGGAGTCCGGCCCGGAGACACAGGACTGCTTGACTTTACCTATCACAATAACAATGCAGCAAACGGAGAATGGAGGAGCATTACAGAGGATGTAGGCTGACAGACACAGCAGCTACCAGTTACTGAACAGTACTGTGAAGTCAAGAGTCAGGACAGATGACTGTGTTACTGATACGGAAAAGGAAACTGACTGACAACACATTTCACAGGCTTTACTAGGGTCTCACTACTCCAAAGCGCGCACACACACACACACACACACACACACACACACACACACACACACACACACACACACACACACACACACACACACACACACACACACACACACACACACACACACACACACACACACACACACACACACACACACACACACGTCAAACCCTTGATCCCTGGTTAACACAGGGCTTTATGGTCCCTGGTTAACCACATGGCTTTATGATCCCTGGTTAACTACAGGGCTTTATGGTCCCTGGTTAACTACAGGGCTTTATGGTCCCTGGATAAACACTCCCTCTCCCTCCCTCCCTCCTCTTCCTCCCCTCCCTCCCTCCTCCTTCCTCCCTTCCTCCCTCCCTCCCTCCTCCCTCCCTCCTCCCCTCCCTCCCTCCCTCCTCCTTCCTCCCCTCCCTCCCTCCTCTCTTCCTCCCCCCTCCCTCCCTCCCTCCTCTCCCCTCCCCCTCCCTCCCTCCTCTCCTCTCCCTCCCTCCCTCTGCTTCCTCCCCTCTTCCTTCCCTCCCTCCTCTTCCTCCCCTCCCTCCCTAGTTGACGGAGGAAAACTAAACTCTCTCTGGGACTCAGTCTCCATGCTACTCTAATGGGTGCTAGTCTAGACAGATACAGTTCCAGACACTCCTTAGAAAGTGTAATATTTACTCCCTCTTCCTCCCCTCCCTCCCCTCCCTCCCTCCCTCCTCTTCCTCCCCTCCCTCCCTAGTTGACGGAGGAAAACTAAACTCTCTGGGACTCAGTCTCCATGCTACTCTAATGGGTGCTAGTCTAGACAGATATAGTTCCAGACACTCCTTAGAAAGTGTAATATTTACTCCAAACACTTTGCTGCAGAAGGTACAGTAGACACTTGATAAAGTGCAGTGTGTCTGATGATTAGGTTTAGTGGGGATGTTGGGCACACACACACACACACACACACACACACACACACACACACACACACACACACACACACACACACACACACACACACACACACACACACACACACACACACACACACACACACACACACACACACACACACACACACACACACACACTCTCTATATATCCCTCAGTATTGGCTTGGTCTTCTATCACCTGTTTTCACCACGTGTAACCTGGTCAGACAGTGAGGAAGTGAGCCTGCCACCTCTACTGGTGGCTGAGTGTAACTACACTCAGTTTCACTACTTGGTGTTGTAGTGTTGTAAGAAACATTTATTCATCAATGTAAGTGATAACCCTTCATCAATGTCTGGTGTACACCAGCCTTCATCAATGTTGTTGTAGTGCAGAGAAACCAGCTAACACCTTCATCAATGTCTGTTGTAGTGCAGAGAAACCAGATAACACCTTCATCAATGTCTGTTGTAGTGCAGAGAAACAAGCTTGTTGTCTAAAAACATATTTTGGTGTAAGGAGAGCCAACTGTAGTTCATAACATCAAGGTCCAGACAACGATCCTCAATACTCTAGTCTGGCAGTCCTGTCTGAATTATTGGAGACTTGGTCATGAGATTCTTATAGATTGTAAGACAGTGTAGTCTATTTAGTCATCTCAGTAGCCAACTGCTGAGGCTGAGCTGCAAGACAGACATGGTCTGTTGATGAATAAGAGGTTGAATGAATTCTCTATCTTTTACATCATTCATTCTCTCTCTATCAGCTGTGAGGGTGACAGTCCATGAATGGTACACTGGTGGAGGTTCACCATACTCTGTCTGTCTGTCTGTCTGTCTGTCTGTCTGTCTGTCTGTCTGTCTGTCTGTCTGTCTGTCTGTCTGTCTGTCTGTCTGTCTGTCTGTCTGTCCGTCCGTCCGTCCGTCCGTCCGTCCGTCCGTCCGTCCGTCCGTCCGTCCGTCCGTCCGTCCGTCCGTCCGTCCGTCCGTCCGTACAATATTCTAGCCTGCTACCGGTTTTGTCCCATCCAGCTAAGAGGATGGATGTCTGCTTTCCAACAAGCCAACAAAAACGGAGGAGGGCTACACTGGTAACACCATGCTGCCCTACCAAGCAAAAAGGCAGTAATTGCTCATTTGGTCAAAAATGAGTTAGTCATTTTTGCTAGAATTAAAAGACATGCTTAATCATGTGGACAAGTATCCTGCCTCTATTGTATTGTGTTCAGGATAAAATAGGGGTCATGTTGACAGTAACTGTATAAAGTTACTATGAAACCAACGTAAATAAAAGCTATTTTTCTCAGTTTCACGCTATGAGCAGTTACTGCCTTTTTGCTTGGTAGGGCAGTATAATTGTCTGAAGTCAAACAATAGGCTGCTATTCTTGTAAACATTCACATATAGCAGGCTATTTATAGACATTCATTTCTCCTTCCAACCAGGGAGTGCGGGAGAGCACAGCTAAGCACATGGAGAACCCAGAGAATGGTGAGACATCGACGGGCTTTAAGTAAGGCTACTTACAGTGACACCATCCCAAGTGGCAGCACCAGTGGAGCTTGAAGCACTTCCCATGGCTGTGTGTGGCGCAGATGGACAGTCCGTCGCACGGGAGAAAGTCCGGTCTCCCCGCGCAGCTCCGGGCCAACGCCTGCGCCTCGTCCAACTTCTCGCTCTTCCGTCCGCCCGACGCGGCCATCGCGTAGCGCACACCCCAGGATCAAACGCACGCCATGTAACCCATCAGAGAACGCAGCTTTAGCCCACCAGCCAAAAATGGTCTGGAATTTCGGTTTTGGTCTCAAAACCTCAGCAAACGCCAAATGTCTAACCAGGGAGGAAACTCCAAAGCGTGACGCAAACGAGTTAAATGTGGCCCCGTTGTAGCCACCCCCCCCAAGCAGCACCGAGAGAATCAAAATGCGATGAAAGTTCCAGTTCCAAGAATACGATTGACAGCTTGTTTTACGTAAACATCTGGATCTCCAGCCGCTGGAATTAATTTCTGTAAACGTCGACGAGGTTATCTCAGCCAGAGAGATTTCCGTGGCGTATCCCGTGTCAGGCTTTCATTTGATACAGCCAGCCTTCTATCAGCCTGACAAGAGACTCCCCTGTCTGTTGATGAAGCCCTCGCCGTTTCCTTCCTCTTAGGCTATCCCCTCCTCCTCCTCCTCCTCCTCCTCCTCCTCCTCCTCCTCCTCTCTCTCTCTCTCTCTCTCTCTCTCTCTCTCTCTCTCTCTCTCTCTCTCTCTCTCTCTCTCTCTCTCTCTCTCTCTCTCTCTCTCTCTCTCTCTCTCTCTCTCCAGTTCGGTTCAGCCATAAAGGAAGTCCGATATTTGGTCTATTGTCCTCATTTCTGGCTGTAATAGCCTTTCCTCCGAAATCAGAACTGATTCAGATGAAAGTAATCATGTAAACAAAGCCTATAATTTGAATCGGAAGCAACCTTTTTCAAGATAAATATAGGTCATTCTGTTAACGGATCCTTCATTTTTAAATGTTTATTTAATTAATTTAAACTGTATTTAACTAGGCCAATCAGTAAAGAAAAAACATCTTATTTACAATGACGGCCTACCAAAAGGTGAAACAAAATATAGGACAAAACACACATCATGATCAGAGAGACACCACAATCCTACATAAAGAGAGACCTAAGACAACAGCATAGCATGGCAGCAACACATAACACAGCATGGTAGCAACACAACATGACAACAACATGGTAGCAACACAACATGACAACAACATGGTAGCAACACAACATAACAACAACATGGTAGCAACACAACATAACAACAACATGGTAGCAACACAACATAACAACAACATGGTAGCAACAACATGGTAGCAACACAACATAACAACAACATGGTAGCAACACAACATGACAACAACATGGTAGCAACACAACATGACAACAACATGGTAGCAGCACAACATGACAACAACATGGTAGCAACACAACATGACAACAACATGGTAGCAACACAACATAACAACAACATGGTAGCAACACAACATGACAACAACATGGTAGCAGCACAACATGACAACAACATGGTAGCAACACAACATAACAACAACATGGTAGCAACACAACATGACAACAACATGGTAGCAACACAACATAACAACAACATGGTAGCAACACAACATAACAACAACATGGTAGCAACACAACATGACAACAACATGGTAGCAACACAACATGACAACAACATGGTAGCAACACAACATAACAACAACATGGTAGCAACACAACATGACAACAACATGGTAGCAACACAACATAACAACAACATGGTAGCAACACAACATAACAACAACATGGTAGCAGCACAACATGACAACAACATGGTAGCAACACAACATGACAACAACATGGTAGCAACACAACATGACAACAACACGGTAGCAACACAACATGACAACAACACGGTAGCAACACAACATAACAACAACATGGTAGCAACACAACATGACAACAACATGGTAGCAACACAACATGACAACAACATGGTAGCAACACAACATGACAACAACATGGTAGCAACACAACATGACAACAACATGGTAGCAACACAACATGACAACAACATGGTAGCAACACAACATGACAACAACATGGTAGCAACACAACATGACAACAACACGGTAGCAACACAAAACATGGTACAAACATTATTGGGCACAGACAACAGCACAAAGGGCAAGAAGGTAGAGACAACAGCACAAAGGGCAAGAAGGTAGAGACAACAGCACAAAGGGCAAGAAGGTAGAGACAACAGCACAGTATATTACACAAAGCAGCCACAACTGTCAGAAAGAGTGTCCATGATTGAGTCTTTGAATGAAGAGATGGAGATAAAACTGTTCAGTTTGAGTGTTTTTGCAGCTCGTTCCAGTCACTAGAGGAGCGACCCAGAGATGTGTGTGCTTTGGGGACCTTTAACAGAATGTGACTGGCAGAACGGATGTTGTATGTGGAGGATGAGGGCTGCAGTAGGGGGGAGTAAGGCCTACAGTAGGGGGAGTGAGGCCTACAGTAGGGGGAGTGAGGCCTACAGTAGGGGGAGTGAGGTCCTACAGTAGGGGGAGTGAGGCCTACAGTAGGGGGAGTGAGGCCTACAGTAGGGGGAGTGAGGCCTACAGTAGGGGGAGTGAGGTCCTACAGTAGGGGGAGTAAGGCCTACAGTAGGGGGAGTGAGGCCTACAGTAGGGGGAGTAAGGCCTACAGTAGGGGGAGTGAGGCCTACAGTAGGGGAGTGAGGCCTACAGTAGGGGGAGTGAGGCCTACAGTAGGGGGAGTGAGGCCTACAGTAGGGGGAGTGAGGCCTACAGTAGGGGGAGTGAGGCCTACAGTAGGGGGGAGTGAGGGGACAGTAGGGGGAGTGAGGCCTACAGTAGGGGGAGTGAGGCCTACAGTAGGGGGAGTGAGGCCTAGTGAGGCCTACAGTAGGGGGAGTGAGGGAGTGAGGGCAGTAGGGGGAGTGAGGCCTACAGTAGGGGGAGTGAGGCCTACAGTAGGGGGGGGAGTGAGGCCTACAGTAGGGGGAGTGAGGCCTACAGTAGGGGAGTGAGGCCTACAGTAGGGGGAGTGAGGCCTACAGTAGGGGGAGTGAGGCCTACAGTAGGGGGAGTGAGGCCTACAGTAGGGGGGAGTGAGGGGCCTACGGAGGGGGAGTGAGGCCTACGGTAGGGGGGAGTGAGGCCTACGGTAGGGGGGAGTGAGGCCTACGGTAGGGGGAGTGAGGCCTACGGTAGGGGGAGTGAGGCCTACGGTAGGGGGAGTGAGGCCTACAGTAGGGGGAGTGAGGCCTACAGTAGGGGGAGTGAGGCCTACAGTAGGGGGGAGTGAGGCCTACAGTAGGGGGGTGAGGCCTACAGTAGGGGGAGTGAGGCCTACAGTAGGGGGGAGTGAGGCCTACAGTAGGGGGAGTGAGGCCTACAGTAGGGGGAGTGAGGCCTACAGTAGGGGGGGAGTGAGGCCTACAGTAGGGGGAGGGAGGCCTACAGTAGGGGGAGTGAGGGGTAGGGGGAGTGAGGCCTACAGTAGGGGAGTGAGGCCTACAGTAGGGGGAGTGAGGCCTACAGTAGGGGGGAGTGAGGCCTACAGTAGGGAGTGAGGCCTACAGTAGGGGGAGTGAGGCCTACAGTAGGGGGAGTGAGGCCTAGTAGGGGGGGGCCTACAGTAGTGAGGCCTACAGTAGGGGGGAGTGAGGCCTACAGTAGGGGGAGTGAGGCCTACAGTAGGGGGGGGCCTAGTGAGGCCTACAGTAGGGGGGGTGAGGCCTACAGTAGGGGGTGAGGCCTACAGTAGGGGGAGTGAGGCCTACAGTAGGGGGGAGTGAGGCCTACAGTAGGGGGGTGAGGCCTACAGTAGGGGGGAGTGAGGCCTACAGTAGGGGGAGTGAGGCCTACAGTAGGGGGAGTGAGGCCTACAGTAGGGGGAGTGAGGCCTACAGTAGGGGGAGTGAGGCCTACAGTAGGGGGGAGTGAGGCCTACAGTAGGGGGGGGTGAGGCCTACAGTAGGGGGGTGAGGCCTACAGTAGGGGGAGTGGGCCTACAGTGAGGCCTACAGTAGGGGGAGTGAGGCCTACAGTAGTGAGGCCTACAGTAGGGGGAGTGAGGCCTACAGTAGGGGGGGACCTACAGTGAGGCCTACAGTAGGGGGAGTGAGGCCTACAGTAGGGGGAGTGAGGCCTACAGTAGGGGGGTGAGGCCTACAGTAGGGGGAGTGAGGCCTACAGTAGGGGGAGTGAGGCCTACAGTAGGGGGGTGAGTTCTACAGTAGGGGGGAGTGAGGCCTACAGTAGGGGGAGTGAGGCCTACAGTAGGGGGGAGTGAGGCCTACAGTAGGGGGAGTGAGGCCTACAGTAGGGGGTGAGGCCTACAGTAGGGGGAGTGAGGCCTACAGTAGGGGGGGGGGGAGTGAGGCCTACAGTAGGGGGGTAGGGGAGAGGCCTACAGTAGGGGGAGTGAGGCCTACAGTAGGGGGAGTGAGGCCTACAGTAGGGGGTGAGGGGCCTACAGTAGGGGGGTGAGGCCTACAGTAGGGGGAGTGAGGCCTACAGTAGGGGAGAGTGGGGCCTACAGTAGGGGGAGTGAGGCCTACAGTAGGGGGGGAGTGAGGCCTACAGTAGGGGGGTGAGGCCTACAGTAGGGGGGAGTGAGGCCTACAGTAGGGGGAGTGAGGAGGCCTACAGTAGGGGGTGAGGCCTACAGTAGGGGGAGTGAGGCCTACAGTAGGGGGAGTGAGGCCTACAGTAAGAGTGTTTTATAAATAGTATCAACCAGTGGGTCTTGCCACGGGTCTACAGAGATGACCAGTTTAGGGAGGAGTATAGTTTACAGGGCTCCCAAGTGGCACAGCGGTCTGAGGCACTGTATTTCAGTGCTTGACAGGTCACTACAGACACCCTGGTTCGAATCCAGGCTGTATCACAAACAGCCGGAATTGGGAGGCCCATAGAGTGGCAGACAATTGGCCCAGCGTCGTCCGGGTTTGGCCGGCGTTGGCCATCATTGTAAATAAGAATTTGTTCTTGCCTAGTTAAATAAAGGTTGAATTTAAATATATATAGAGATATATACTGCAGTCATGTGTCCTTTAATTAAGGAGCATTGGTGGCAAATCTGATGTCCGAGTGGTGAAGAACATCTGGCCGCTTCCCTTTTTCATTTCACCCTGAAATTCCAGGTAATAAGAACTACAAAATAATATATATAACAGTCAAAAGTCTGGACACATCTACTAATTCCAGGGTTTTACTTTATTTTTGACTATTTTCAACATTGTAGAATAAAAACAATCTAAATAAATCTCCCGGAGTGTGTAAGGCTGTCATCAAGGCAAAGGGCGGCTACTTTGAAGAATCTCAAATATTAAATATAGTTGGATTTGTTTAGTTTTGGTTACTACATGATTCCATGTGTGTTATTTCATAGTTTTGATGTCTTCACTATTATTCTACAATATAGAAAATAAAAAAAAATAAAGGAAAACCCTGGAATGAGTAGGTGTCCAACCTTGTGACTGGTTCTGTATATATATATATATATTACTATGTCATTTCATTGAGAGTAATTAAATGCTGAAATCCTTTATTTCCAGTAATAATGAAAAATACTACTACTACA
Source organism: Oncorhynchus gorbuscha (assembly GCF_021184085.1). Lineage (NCBI taxonomy): Eukaryota > Metazoa > Chordata > Actinopteri > Salmoniformes > Salmonidae > Oncorhynchus > Oncorhynchus gorbuscha. The sequence continues at coordinate 40,040 of NW_025745897.1, read as the reverse complement.
CACATGCACACACACAGACACAGCATAGAGCCATTAATTCATTAAAGGGCCATTTATAATAACATAAATAAAAAGTATCAACAGAAATGCTGTGTTCAAGCCAGCATGATTTAAGAAACATGAAAGAGACCAGTGGAAGAAACCCTGAAAGGAATAGAAAGGAGATCTGGCCAATATTCTGGTACTGCTCTGTGCTCCAAAAGGCTTCCTTGTACTGCATCATATTCACATCACATGATTTCCCTGTGTGTGTGTGTGCGTGTGTGTTTGTGCGCGTGTGTGTGTGTGTGTGCGTGTGTGTGTGTGCGTGTGTGTGTGTGTGTGTGTGTGTGTGCATGTATCCCCCCTTCCCACCACACTTCTGATGATCTGTTTATTTTAATATATATATATATTGTAGTTCACAAATCTTCTGGTTTCTGTAACATTTATTTATTAATATTATTTTATTCACAAAACAAAACACAGGAATTAACAAGAAAATACTAAAACATACCAAAAATATCAATATAATAATTTCTTTACTGATAATTGTTGTGCAGTTGTATTAACGCTGAAAACATCTTATTATAATGATTCAGGAAGAGGTTGTTCCTGTTCATGCCTTCCATTCTGACTTCTGGATCAACTTTGTGATCATTACCAAAGATAAGATGAGTTTTCATTAGTGTAGTTAGACCCCTGGGAACAGCTTTGTGATCATTACCATAGATAAGATGAGTTTTCATTAGTGTAGTTAGACCCCTGGGAACAGCTTTGTGATCATTACCAAGGATAAGATGAGTTTTCATTAGTGTAGTTAGACCCCTGGGATCAACTTTGTGATCATTACCAAAGATAAGATGAGTTTTCATTAGTGTAGTTAGACCCCTGGGAACAGCTTTGTGATCATTACCAAGGATAAGATGAGTTTTCATTAGTGTAGTTAGACCCCTGGGAACAGCTTTGTGATCATTACCAAGGATAAGATGAGTTTTCATTAGTGTAGTTAGACCCTGGGAACAGCTTTGTGATCATTACCAAAGATAAGATGAGTTTTCATTAGTGTAGTTAGAACCCTGGGAACAGCTTTGTGATCATTACCAAGGATAAGATGAGTTTTCATTAGTGTAGTTAGAACCCTGGGAACAGCTTTGTGATCATTACCAAAGATAAGATGAGTTTTCATTAGTGTAGTTAGAACCCTGGGAACAGCTTTGTGATCATTACCAAGGATAAGATGAGTTTTCATTAGTGTAGTTAGACCCCTGGGAACAGCTTTGTGATCATTACCAAAGATAAGATGAGTTTTCATTAGTGTAGTTAGAACCCTGGGAACAGCTTTGTGATCATTACCAAGGATAAGATGAGTTTTCATTAGTGTAGTTAGACCCCAAACAGCTTTGTGATCATTACCAAAGATAAGATGAGTTTTCATTAGTGTAGTTAGACCCCTGGGAACAGCTTTGTGATCATTACCATAGATAAGATGAGTTTTCATTAGTGTAGTTAGACCCCTGGGAACAGCTTTGTGATCATTACCATAGATAAGATGAGTTTTCATTAGTGTAGTTAGAACCCTGGGAACAGCTTTGTGATCATTACCAAAGATAAGATGAGTTTTCATTAGTGTAGTTAGAACCCTGGGAACAGCTTTGATCACAGAAATAAACTCTCTGAAACTCTTTCAATGTTATAAATTGTTCATATGTGAGAATATTACCCCTGTTGTCAAAAACATCAAGAACAAAGTTGTTATTCCTCTCATGCCAGCTGGGGTAGAACAATGACATTCCTTACAGTTATGTCTGAATTATTCCACAAAAAAACTTTATGTGGGGAAAACTGTGCAGGAAACATTTTCCAATTTAGCGGGTAATCTTCCAGAAATATATTTAAGTTTCAGTAAAAATTGAAGACCTCCCAACTTATTAAATACATTATTCAATATGGTATTTCATTCCAAATCAGTATTGATCAAACATCTTTTCAACCAGTTGATCTTGAAAGTGTTATTTATCTCAACAAAATCCAACACTTCCAGACCTCCTTCAGCTCTTTTGTTAGAGGACTGACTCTTTTAGTTTGTGAGACTTCTTTTTGCCAGATGAAGTCAAGAAAGGTCTTGTTGATCTCTTTACAAGTAGAGGGATTTACAAATAAATATCATGAGGGGTACACAACGTCCCTCTGCCTTGGACAGAATCACTAGTCCCTCTGCCTTGGACAGAATCACTAGTCCCTCTGCCTTGGACAGAATCACTAGTCCCTCTGCCTTGGACAGAATCACTAGTCCCTCTGCCTTGGACAGAATCACTCTCCCAAGTATAGAAGGAGCCCTTTGGAGCCAATTATAACATTTATTTATTTTCTTAATTTTAGGAGAGAAATTTCTATGTTGTCTAACAGATGTATTCCTAAATATTTAACACAATCCTTTACAGGAATATTTTCTAATTCTTTATCATCAGAGTCAAATGAACATACGATTTCATAGTTAGAATCATTCAGTGTTAATCCTGATGCAATAGAGAATGCAGTAATAGCATTAAGGACAACCTGGTCTTTGTTAATCCTGATGCAATAGAGAATGCAGTAATAGCATTAAGGACAACCTGGTCTTTGTTAATCCTGATGCAATAGAGAATGCAGTAATCGCATTAAGGACAACCTGGTCTTTGTTAATCCTGATGCAATAGAGAATGCAGTAATCGCATTAAGGACAACCTGGTCTTTGTTAATCCTGATGCAATAGAGAATGCAGTAATCCTGCATTAAGGACAACCTGGTCTTTGTTAATCCTGATGCAATAGAGAATGCAGTAATAGCATTAAGGACAACCTGGTCTTTGTTAATCCTGATGCAATAGAGAATGCAGTAATAGCATTAAGGACAACCTGGTCTTTGTTAATCCTGATGCAATAGAGAATGCAGTAATAGCATTAAGGACAACCTGGTCTTTGTTAATCCTGATGCAATAGAGAATGCAGTAATCGCATTAAGGACAACCTGGTCTTTGTTAATCCTGATGCAATAGAGAATGCAGTAATAGCATTAAGGACAACCTGGTCTTTGTTAATCCTGATGCAATAGAGAATGCAGTAATAGCATTAAGGACAACCTGGTCTTTGTTAATCCTGATGCAATAGAGAATGCAGTAATAGCATTAAGGACAACCTGGTCTTTGTTAATCCTGATGCAATAGAGAATGCAGTAATAGCATTAAGGACAACCTGGTCTTTGTTAATCCTGATGCAATAGAGAATGCAGTAATCGCATTAAGGACAACCTGGTCTTTGTTAATCCTGATGCAATAGAGAATGCAGTAATAGCATTAAGGACAACCTGGTCTTTGTTAATCCTGATGCAATAGAGAATGCAGTAATAGCATTAAGGACAACCTGGTCTTTGTTAATCCTGATGCAATAGAGAATGCAGTAATAGCATTAATCCTGGACAACATTAAGGACTGGTCTTTGTTAATCCTGATGCAAATAGAGAATGCAATCCTGTAATAGCATTAAGGACAACCTGGTCTTTGTTAATCCTGATGCAATAGAGAATGCAGTAATAGCATTAAGGACAACCTGGTCTTTGTTAATCCTGATGCAATAGAGAATGCAGTAATAGCATTAAGGACAACCTGGTCTTTGTTAATCCTGATGCAATAGAGAATGCAGTAATAGCATTAAGGACAACCTGGTCTTTGTTAATCCTGATGCAATAGAGAATGCAGTAATAGCATTAAGGACAACCTGGTCTTTGTTAATCCTGATGCAATAGAGAATGCAGTAATAGCATTAAGGACAACCTGGTCTTTGTTAATCCTGATGCAATAGAGAATGCAGTAATAGCATTAAGGACAACCTGGTCTTTGTTAATCCTGATGCAATAGAGAATGCAGTAATAGCATTAAGGACAACCTGGTCTTTGTTAATCCTGATGCAATAGCAATTTGTTAATCCTGATGCAATAGAGAATGCAGTAATAGCATTAAGGACAACCTGGTCTTTGTTAATCCTGATGCAATAGAGAATGCAGTAATAGCATTAAGGACAACCTGGTCTTTGTTAATCCTGATGCAATAGAGAATGCAGTAATAGCATTAATCCTGATGCAGGACAACCTGGTCTTTGTTAATCCTGATGCAATAGAGAATGCAGTAATAGCATTAAGGACAACCTGGTCTTTGTTAATCCTGATGCAATAGAGAATGCAGTAATAGCATTAAGGACAACCTGGTCTTTGTTAATCCTGATGCAATAGAGAATGCAGTAATAGCATTAAGGACAACCTGGTCTTTGTTAATCCTGATGCAATAGAGAATGCAGTAATAGCATTAAGGACAACCTGGTCTTTGTTAATCCTGATGCAATTGAGAATGCAGTAATAGCATTAAGGACAACCTGTCTTTGTTAATCCTGATGCAATAGAGAATGCAGTAATGGACAACCTGGTAAATCCTGATGCATTAAGGACAACCTGGTCTTTGTTAATCCTGATGCAATAGAGAATGCAGTAATAGCATTAAGGACAACCTGGTCTTTGTTAATCCTGATGCAATAGAGAATGCAGTAATAGCATTAAGGACAACCTGGTCTTTGTTAATCCTGATGCAATAGAGAATGCAGTAATAGCATTAAGGACAACCTGGTCTTTGTTAATCCTGATGCAATAGAGAATGCAACCTGGTCTTTGTTAATCCTGATGCATTAAGGACAACCTGGTCTTTGTTAATCCTGATGCAATAGAGAATGCAGTAATAGCATTAAGGACAACCTGGTCTTTGTTAATCCTGATGCAATAGAGAATGCAGTAATCGCATTAAGGACAACCTGGTCTTTGTTAATCCTGATGCAATAGAGAATGCAGTAATAGCATTAAGGACAACCTGGTCTTTGTTAATCCTGATGCAATAGAGAATGCAGTAATCGCATTAAGGACAACCTGGTCTTTGTTAATCCTGATGCAATAGAGAATGCAGTAATAGCATTAAGGACAACCCTGGTCTTTGTTAATCCTGATGCAATAGAGAATGCAGTAATAGCATTAAGGACAACCTGGTCTTTGTTAATCCTGATGCAATAGAGAATGCAGTAATAGCATTAAGGACAACCTGGTCTTTGTTAATCCTGATGCAATAGAGAATGCAGTAATAGCATTAAGGACAACCTGGTCTTTGTTAATCCTGATGCAATAGAGAATGCAGTAATTAAGGACAACCTGGTCTTTGTTAATTGATGCAATAGAGAATGCAACCTGGTCTTTGTTAATCCTGATGCAATAGAGAATGCAGTAATAGCATTAAGGACAACCTGGTCTTTGTTAATCCTGATGCAATAGAGAATAGATTAAGGAAACCTGGTCTTTGTTAATCCTGATGCATTGCAGTAGGACAACCTGGTCTTTGTTAATCCTGATGCAATAGAGAATGCAGTAATAGCATTAAGGACAACCTGGTCTTTGTTAATCCTGATGCAATAGAGAATGCAGTAATAGCATTAAGGACAACCTGGTCTTTGTTAATCCTGATGCAATAGAGAATGCAGTAATAGCATTAAGGACAACCTGGTCTTTGTTAATCCTGATGCAATAGAGAATGCAGTAATAGCATTAAGGACAACCTGGTCTTTGTTAATCCTGATGCAATAGAGAATGCAATAATGCAGCATTAAGGACAACCTGGTCTTTGTTAATCCTGATGCAATAGAGAATGCAGTAATAGCATTAAGGACAACCTGGTCTTTGTTAATCCTGATGCAATAGAGAATGCAGTAATAGCATTAAGGACAACCTGGTCTTTGTTAATCCTGATGCAATAGAGAATGCAGTAATCGCATTAAGGACAACCTGGTCTTTGTTAATCCTGATGCAATAGAGAATGCAGTAATCGCATTAAGGACAACCTGGTCTTTGTTAATCCTGATGCAATAGAGAATGCAGTAATAGCATTAAGGACAACCTGGTCTTTGTTAATCCTGATGCAATAGAGAATGCAGTAATAGCATTAAGGACAACCTGGTCTTTGTTAATCCTGATGCAATAGAGAATGCAGTAATAGCATTAAGGACAACCTGGTCTTTGTTAATCCTGATGCAATAGAGAATGCAGTAATAGCATTAAGGACAACCTGGTCTTTGTTAATCCTGATGCAATAGAGAATGCAGTAATAGCATTAAGGACAACCTGGTCTTTGTTAATCCTGCAATAGCAAATAGCATTAAGGACAACCTGGTCTTTGTTAATCCTGATGCAATAGAGAATGCAGCAATAGCATTAAGGACAACCTGGTCTTTGTTAATCCTGATGCAATAGAGAATGCAGTAATAGCATTAAGGACAACCTGGTCTTTGTTAATCCTGATGCAATAGAGAATGCAGTAATAGAGAATGCAGCATTAAGGACAACCTGGTCTTTGTTAATCCTGATGCAATAGAGAATGCAGTAATCGCATTAAGGACAACCTGGTCTTTGTTAATCCTGATGCAATAGAGAATGCAGTAATAGCATTAAGGACAACCTGGTCTTTGTTAATCCTGATGCAATAGAGAATGCAGTAATCGCATTAAGGACAACCTGGTCTTTGTTAATCCTGATGCAATAGAGAATGCAGTAATAGCATTAAGGACAACCTGGTCTTTGTTAATCCTGATGCAATAGAGAATGCAGTAATAGCATTAAGGACAACCTGGTCTTTGTTAATCCTGATGCAATAGAGAATGCAGTAATAGCATTAAGGACAACCTGGTCTTTGTTAATCCTGATGCAATAGAGAATGCTTTGTTAATAATAGCATTAAGGACAACCTGGTCTTTGTTAATCCTGATGCAATAGAGAATGCAGTAATAGCATTAAGGACAACCTGGTCTTTGTTAATCCTGATGCAATAGAGAATGCAGTAATAGCATTAAGGACAACCTGGTCTTTGTTAATCCTGATGCAATAGAGAATGCAGTAATAGCATTAAGGACAACCTGGTCTTTGTTAATCCTGATGCAATAGAGAATGCAGTAATCGTAATAGCATTAAGGACAACCTGGTCTTTGTTAATCCTGATGCAATAGAGAATGCAGTAATAGCATTAAGGACAACCTGGTCTTTGTTAATCCTGATGCAATAGAGAATGCAGTAATAGCATTAAGGACAACCTGGTCTTTGTTAATCCTGATGCAATAGAGAATGCAGTAATAGCATTAAGGACAACCTGGTCTTTGTTAATCCTGATGCAATAGAGAATGCAGTAATAGCATTAAGGACAACCTGGTCTTTGTTAATCCTGATGCAATAGAGAATGCAGTAATAGCATTAAGGACAACCTGGTCTTTGTTAATCCTGATGCAATAGAGAATGCAGTAATCGCATTAAGGACAACCTGGTCTTTGTTAATCCTGATGCAATAGAGAATGCAGTAATAGCATTAAGGACAACCTGGTCTTTGTTAATCCTGATGCAATAGAGAATGCAGTAATAGCATTAAGGACAACCTGGTCTTTGTTAATCCTGATGCAATAGAGAATGCAGTAATCGCATTAAGGACAACCTGGTCTTTGTTAATCCTGATGCAATAGAGAATGCAGTAATCGCATTAAGGACAACCTGGTCTTTGTTAATCCTGATGCAATAGAGAATGCAGTAATAGCATTAAGGACAACCTGGTCTTTGTTAATCCTGATGCAATAGAGAATGCAGTAATAGCATTAAGGACAACCTGGTCTTTGTTAATCCTGATGCAATAGAGAATGCAGTAATAAAGGACAACCTGGTCTTTGTTAATCCTGATGCAATAGAGAATGCAGTAATAGCATTAAGGACAACCTGGTCTTTGTTAATCCTGATGCAATAGAGAATGCAGTAATCGCATTGGTCTTTGTTAAGGACAACCTGGTCTTTGTTAATCCTGATGCAATAGAGAATGCAGTAATAGCATTAAGGACAACCTGGTCTTTGTTAATCCTGATGCAATAGAGAATGCAATGCAGTAATCCTGATGCAATTGCAGTAATAGCATTAAGGACAACCTGGTCTTTGTTAATCCTGATGCAATAGAGAATGCAGTAATAGCATTAAGGACAACCTGGTCTTTGTTAATCCTGATGCAATAGAGAATGCAGTAATAGCATTAAGGACAACCTGGTCTTTGTTAATCCTGATGCAATAGAGAATGCAGTAATAGCATTAAGGACAACCTGGTCTTTGTTAATCCTGATGCAATAGAGAATGCAGTAATCGCATTAAGGACAACCTGGTCTTTGTTAATCCTGATGCAATAGAGAATGCAGTAATCGCATTAAGGACAACCTGGTCTTTGTTAATCCTGATGCAATAGAGAATGCAGTAATCGCATTAAGGACAACCTGGTCTTTGTTAATCCTGATGCAATAGAGAATGCAGTAATATTAAGGACAACCTGGTCTTTGTTAATCCTGATGCAATAGAGAATGCACAACCCTGGTCTTTGTTAATCCTGATGCAATAGAGAATGCAGTAATCGCATTAAGGACAACCTGGTCTTTGTTAATCCTGATGCAATAGTAATAGCATTAAGGACAACCTGAGAATGCAGTAATAGCATTAAGGACAACCTGGTCTTTGTTAATCCTGATGCAATAGAGAATGCAGTAATCGCATTAAGGACAACCTGGTCTTTGTTAATCCTGATGCAATAGAGAATGCAGTAATAGCATTAAGGACAACCTGGTCTTTGTTAATCCTGATGCAATAGAGAATGCAGTAATAGCATTAAGGACAACCTGGTCTTTGTTAATCCTGATGCAATAGAGAATGCAGTAATCGCATTAAGGACAACCTGGTCTTTGTTAATCCTGATGCAATAGAGAATGCAGTAATAGCATTAAGGACAACCTGGTCTTTGTTAATCCTGATGCAATAGAGAATGCAGTAATAGCATTAAGGACAACCTGGTCTTTGTTAATCCTGATGCAATAGAGAATGCAGTAATCGCATTAAGGACAACCTGGTCTTTGTTAATCCTGATGCAATAGAGAATGCAGTAATAGCATTAAGGACAACCTGGTCTTTGTTAATCCTGATGCAATAGAGAATGCAGTAATAGCATTAAGGACAACCTGGTCTTTGTTAATCCTGATGCAATAGAGAATGCAGTAATAGCATTAAGGACAACCTGGTCTTTGTTAATCCTGATGCAATAGAGAATGGTCTTTGTTAATCCTGATGCAATAGAGAATGCATTAAGGACAACCTGGTCTTTGTTAATCCTGATGCAATAGAGAATGCAGTAATCGCATTAAGGACAACCTGGTCTTTGTTAATCCTGATGCAATAGAGAATGCAGTAATCGCATTAAGGACAACCTGGTCTTTGTTAATCCTGATGCAATAGAGAATGCAGTAATAGCATTAAGGACAACCTGGTCTTTGTTAATCCTGATGCAATAGAGAATGCAGTAATCGCATTAAGGACAACCTGGTCTTTGTTAATCCTGATGCAATAGAGAATGCAGTAATAGCATTAAGGACAACCTGGTCTTTGTTAATCCTGATGCAATAGAGAATGCAGTAATAGCATTAAGGACAACCTGGTCTTTGTTAATCCTGATGCAATAGAGAATGCAGTAATCGCATTAAGGACAACCTGGTCTTTGTTAATCCTGATGCAATAGAGAATGCAGTAATAGCATTAAGGACAACCTGGTCTTTGTTAATCCTGATGCAATAGAGAATGCAGTAATAGCATTAAGGACAACCTGGTCTTTGTTAATCCTGATGCAATAGAGAATGCAGTAATCGCATTAAGGACAACCTGGTCTTTGTTAATCCTGATGCAATAGAGAATGCAGTAATAGCATTAAGGACAACCTGGTCTTTGTTAATCCTGATGCAATAGAGAATGCAGTAATAGCATTAAGGACAACCTGGTCTTTGTTAATCCTGATGCAATAGAGAATGCAGTAATAGCATTAAGGACAACCTGGTCTTTGTTAATCCTGATGCAATAGAGAATGCAGTAATCGCATTAAGGACAACCTGGTCTTTGTTAATCCTGATGCAATAGAGAATGCAGTAATAGCATTAAGGACAACCTGGTCTTTGTTAATCCTGATGCAATAGAGAATGCAGTAATCGCATTAAGGACAACCTGGTCTTTGTTAATCCTGATGCAATAGAGAATGCAGTAATGGTCTTTGCATTAAGGACAACCTGGTCTTTGTTAATCCTGATGCAATAGAGAATGCAGTAATAGCATTAAGGACAACCTGGTCTTTGTTAATCCTGATGCAATAGAGAATGCAGTAATCGCATTAAGGACAACCTGGTCTTTGTTAATCCTGATGCAATAGAGAATGCAGTAATCGCATTAAGGACAACCTGGTCTTTGTTAATCCTGATGCAATAGAGAATGCAGTAATAGCATTAAGGACAACCTGGTCTTTGTTAATCCTGATGCAATAGAGAATGCAGTAATCGCATTAAGGACAACCTGGTCTTTGTTAATCCTGATGCAATAGAGAATGCAGTAATAGCATTAAGGACAACCTGGTCTTTGTTAATCCTGATGCAATAGAGAATGCAGTAATAGCATTAAGGTCAACCTGGTCTTTGTTAAATCCTGATGCAATAGAGAATGCAGTAATAGCATTAAGGACAACCTGGTCTTTGTTAATCCTGATGCAATAGAGAATGCAGTAATAGCATTAAGGACAACCTGGTCTTTGTTAATCCTGATGCAATAGAGAATGCAGTAATCGCATTAAGGACAACCTGGTCTTTGTTAATCCTGATGCAATAGAGAATGGTCTTTGTTAATCCTGATGCAATAGAGAATGCAGTAATAGCATTAAGGACAACCTGGTCTTTGTTAATCCTGATGCAATAGAGAATGCAGTAATAGCATTAAGGACAACCTGGTCTTTGTTAATCCTGATGCAATAGAGAATGCAGTAATCGCATTAAGGACAACCTGGTCTTTGTTAATCCTGATGCAATAGAGAATGCAGTAATCGCATTAAGGACAACCTGGTCTTTGTTAATCCTGATGCAATAGAGAATGCAGTAATAGCATTAAGGACAACCTGGTCTTTGTTAATCCTGATGCAATAGAGAATGCAGTAATCGCATTAAGGACAACCTGGTCTTTGTTAATCCTGATGCAATAGAGAATGCAGTAATAGCATTAAGGACAACCAATAGAGAATGCAGTGGGACAACCTGGTCTTTGTTAATCCTGATGCAATAGAGAATGCAGTAATAGCATTAAGGACAACCTGGTCTTTGTTAATCCTGATGCAATAGAGAATGCAGTAATAGCATTAAGGACAACCTGGTCTTTGTTAATCCTGATGCAATAGAGAATGCAGTAATCAGGACAACCTGGTCTTTGTTAATCCTGATGCAATTACAATGGACAACCTGGTCTTTGTTAATCCTGATGCAATAGAGAATGCAGTAATAGCATTAAGGACAACCTGGTCTTTGTTAATCCTGATGCAATAGAGAATAAGCATTAAGGACAACCTGGTCTTTGTTAATCCTGATGCAATAGAGAATGCAGTAATCGCATTAAGGACAACCTGGTCTTTGTTAATCCTGATGCAATAGAGAATGCAGTAATAGCATTAAGGACAACCTGGTCTTTGTTAATCCTGATGCAATAGAGAATGCAGTAATAGCATTAAGGACAACCTGGTCTTTGTTAATCCTGATGCAATAGAGAATGCAGTAATAGCATTAAGGACAACCTGGTCTTTGTTAATCCTGATGCAATAGAGAATGCAGTAATAGCATTAAGGACAACCTGGTCTTTGTTAATCCTGATGCAATAGAGAATGCAGTAATAGCATTAAGGACAACCTGGTCTTTGTTAATCCTGATGCAATAGCAATAGAGAATGCAGTAATAGCATTAAGGACAACCTGGTCTTTGTTAATCCTGATGCAATAGAGAATGCAGTAATAGCATTAAGGACAACCTGGTCTTTGTTAATCCTGATGCAATAGAGAATGCAGTAATAGCATTAAGGACAACCTGGTCTTTGTTAATCCTGATGCAATAGAGAATGCAGTAATCGCATTAAGGACAACCTGGTCTTTGTTAATCCTGATGCAATAGAGAATGCAGTAATAGCATTAAGGACAACCTGGTCTTTGTTAATCCTGATGCAATAGAGAATGCAGTAATAGCATTAAGGACAACCTGGTCTTTGTTAATCCTGATGCAATAGAGAATGCAGTAATCGCATTAAGGACAACCTGGTCTTTGTTAATCCTGATGCAATAGAGAATGCAGTAATAGCGCATAACAACCTGGTCTTTGTTAATCCTGATGCAATAGAGAATGCAGTAATAGCATTAAGACAACCTGGTCTTTGTTAATCCTGATGCAATAGAGAATGCAGTAATGGTCTTTGCATTAGAGGACAACCTGGTCTTTGTTAATCCTGATGCAATAGAGAATGCAGTAATAGCATTAAGGACAACCTGGTCTTTGTTAATCCTGATGCAATAGAGAATGCAGTAATAGCATTAAGGACAACCTGGTCTTTGTTAATCCTGATGCAATAGAGAATGCAGTAATAGCATTAAGGACAACCTGGTCTTTGTTAATCCTGATGCAATAGAGAATGCAGTAATAGCATTAAGGACAACCTGGTCTTTGTTAATCCTGATGCAATAGAGAATGCAGTAATCGCATTAAGGACAACCTGGTCTTTGTTAATCCTGATGCAATAGAGAATGCAGTAATAGCATTAAGGACAACCTGGTCTTTGTTAATCCTGATGCAATAGAGAATGCAGTAATAGCATTAAGGACAACCTGGTCTTTGTTAATCCTGATGCAATAGAGAATGCAGTAATAGCATTAAGGACAACCTGGTCTTTGTTAATCCTGATGCAATAGAGAATGCAGTAATAGCATTAAGGACAACCTGGTCTTTGTTAATCCTGATGCAATAGAGAATGCAGTAATAGCATTAAGGACAACCTGGTCTTTGTTAATCCTGATGCAATAGAGAATGCAGTAATCGCATTAAGGACAACCTGGTCTTTGTTAATCCTGATGCAATAGAGAATGCAGTAATAGCATTAAGGACAACCTGGTCTTTGTTAATCCTGATGCAATAGAGAATGCAGTAATCGCATTAAGGACAACCTGGTCTTTGTTAATCCTGATGCAATAGAGAATGCAGTAATCGCATTAAGGACAACCTGGTCTTTGTTAATCCTGATGCAATAGAGAATGCAGTAATAGCATTAAGGACAACCTGGTCTTTGTTAATCCTGATGCAATAGAGAATGCAGTAATAGCATTAAGGACAACCTGGTCTTTGTTAATCCTGATGCAATAGAGAATGCAGTCTTTGTTAATCCTGATGCAATAGAGAATGCAGTAATAGCATTAAGGACAACCTGGTCTTTGTTAATCCTGATGCAATAGAGAATGCAGTAATAGCATTAAGGACAACCTGGTCTTTGTTAATCCTGATGCAATAGAGAATGCAGTAATAGCATTAAGGACAACCTGGTCTTTGTTAATCCTGATGCAATAGAGAATGCAGTAATGGTCTTTGTTAATCCTGATGCAATTGCAGTAATCGCATTAAGACAACCTGGTCTTTGTTAATCCTGATGCAATAGAGAATGCAGTAATAGCATTAAGGACAACCTGGTCTTTGTTAATCCTGATGCAATAGAGAATGCAGTAATAGCATTAAGGACAACCTGGTCTTTGTTAATCCTGATGCAATAGAGAATGCAGTAATAGCATTAAGGACAACCTGGTCTTTGTTAATCCTGATGCAATAGAGAATGCAGTAATCGGTCTTTGTTATTAAGGACAACCTGGTCTTTGTTAATCCTGATGCAATAGAGAATGCAGTAATAGCATTAAGGACAACCTGGTCTTTGTTAATCCTGATGCAATAGAGAATGCAGTAATAGCATTAAGGACAACCTGGTCTTTGTTAATCCTGATGCAATAGAGAATGCAGTAATCGCATTAAGGACAACCTGGTCTTTGTTAATCCTGATGCAATAGAGAATGCAGTAATAGCATTAAGGACAACCTGGTCTTTGTTAATCCTGATGCAATAGAGAATGCAGTAATAGCATTAAGGACATGGTCTTTGTTAATCCTGGACAACCTGGTGGTCTTTGTTAATCCTGATGCAATAGAGAATGCAGTAATCGCATTAAGGACAACCTGGTCTTTGTTAATCCTGATGCAATAGAGAATGCAGTAATAGCATTAAGGACAACCTGGTCTTTGTTAATCCTGATGCAATAGAGAATGCAGTAATCGCATTAAGGACAACCTGGTCTTTGTTAATCCTGATGCAATAGAGAATGCAGTAATCGCATTAAGGACAACCTGGTCTTTGTTAATCCTGATGCAATAGAGAATGCAGTAATCGCATTAAGGACAACCTGGTCTTTGTTAATCCTGATGCAATAGAGAATGCAGTAATAGCATTAAGGACAACCTGGTCTTTGTTAATCCTGATGCAATAGAGAATGCAGTAATCGCATTAAGGACAACCTGGTCTTTGTTAATCCTGATGCAATAGAGAATGCAGTAATCTTTGCATTAAGGACAACCTGGTCTTTGTTAATCCTGATGCAATAGAGAATGCAGTAATCGCATTAAGGACAACCTGGTCTTTGTTAATCCTGATGCAATAGAGAATGCAGTAATAGCATTAAGGACAACCTGGTCTTTGTTAATCCTGATGCAATAGAGAATGCAGTAATAGCATTAAGGACAACCTGGTCTTTGTTAATCCTGATGCAATAGAGAATGCAGTAATAGCATTAAGGACAACCTGGTCTTTGTTAATCCTGATGCAATAGAGAATGCAGTAATAGCATTAAGGACAACCTGGTCTTTGTTAATCCTGATGCAGAATGCAGTAATAGAATGCAACCTGTCTTTGTTAATCCTGATGCATTAAGGACAACCTGGTCTTTGTTAATCCTGATGCAATAGAGAATGCAGTAATCGCATTAAGGACAACCTGGTCTTTGTTAATCCTGATGCAATAGAGAATGCAGTAATAGCATTAAGGACAACCTGGTCTTTGTTAATCCTGATGCAATAGAGAATGCAGTAATAGCATTAAGGACAACCTGGTCTTTGTTAATCCTGATGCAATAGAGAATGCAGTAATCGCATTAAGGACAACCTGGTCTTTGTTAATCCTGATGCAATAGAGAATGCAGTAATCGCATTAAGGACAACCTGGTCTTTGTTAATCCTGATGCAATAGAGAATGCAGTAATCGCATTAAGGACAACCTGGTCTTTGTTAATCCTGATGCAATAGAGAATGCAGTAATAGCATTAAGGACAACCTGGTTAATTTGTTAATCCATGATGCAACCTAATCCTGATGCAATAGAGAATGCAGTAATAGCATTAAGGACAACCTGGTCTTTGTTAATCCTGATGCAATAGAGAATGCAGTAATCGCATTAAGGACAACCTGGTCTTTGTTAATCCTGGTGCAATAGAGAATTTGTTAATCCTGATGCAATAGAGAATGCAGTAATAGCATCGCATTAAGGACAACCTGGTCTTTGTTAATCCTGATGCAATAGAGAATGCAGTAATAATCCTGCATTAATAGGACAACCTGGTCTTTGTTAATCCTGATGCAATAGAGAATGCAGTAATCGCATTAAGGACAACCTGGTCTTTGTTAATCCTGATGCAATAGAGAATGCAGTAATAGCATTAAGGACAACCTGGTCTTTGTTAATCCTGATGCAATAGAGAATGCAGTAATAGCATTAAGGACAACCTGGTCTTTGTTAATCCTGATGCAATAGAGAATGCAGTAATTAAGCAACCTTCTTTGTTAATCCTGGCAATAGAGAATGCAACCTGGTCTTTGTTAATCCTGATGCAATAGAGAATGCAGTAATCGCATTAAGGACAACCTGGTCTTTGTTAATCCTGATGCAATAGAGAATGCAGTAATAGCATTAAGGACAACCTGGTCTTTGTTAATCCTGATGCAATAGAGAATGCAGTAATCGCATTAAGGACAACCTGGTCTTTGTTAATCCTGATGCAATAGAGAATGCAGTAATAGCATTAAGGACAACCTGGTCTTTGTTAATCCTGATGCAATAGAGAATGCAGTAATAGCATTAAGGACAACCTGGTCTTTGTTAATCCTGATGCAATAGAGAATGCAGTAATAGCATTAAGGACAACCTGGTCTTTGTTAATCCTGATGCAATAGAGAATGCAGTAATCGCATTAAGGACAACCTGGTCTTTGTTAATCCTGATGCAATAGAGAATGCAGTAATCGCATTAAGGACAACCTGGTCTTTGTTAATCCTGATGCAATAGAGAAATGCAGTAATCGCATTAAGGACAACCTGGTCTTTGTTAATCCTGATGCAATAGAGAATGCAGTAATAGCATTAAGGACAACCTGGTCTTTGTTAATCCTGATGCAATAGAGAATGCAGTAATAGCATTAAGGACAACCTGGTCTTTGTTAATCCTGATGCAATAGAGAATGCAGTAATATTAAGGACAACCTGGTCTTTGTTAATCCTGATGACAATTAAGGACAACTGGTCTTTGTTAATCCTGATGCAATAGAGAATGCAGTAATCGCATTAAGGACAACCTGGTCTTTGTTAATCCTGATGCAATAGAGAATGCAGTAATAGCATTAAGGACAACCTGGTCTTTGTTAATCCTGATGCAATAGAGAATGCAGTAATAGCATTAAGGACAACCTGGTCTTTGTTAATCCTGATGCAATAGAGAATGCAGTAATAGCATTAAGGACAACCTGGTCTTTGTTAATCCTGATGCAATAGAGAATGCAGTAATAGCATTAAGGACAACCTGGTCTTTGTTAATCCTGATGCAATAGAGAATGCAGTAATAGCATTAAGGACAACCTGGTCTTTGTTAATCCTGATGCAATAGAGAATGCAGTAATCGCATTAAGGACAACCTGGTCTTTGTTAATCCTGATGCAATAGAGAATGCAGTAATAGCATTAAGGACAACCTGGTCTTTGTTAATCCTGATGCAATAGAGAATGCAGTAATCGCATTAAGGACAACCTGGTCTTTGTTAATCCTGATGCAATAGAGAATGCAACCTGTCTTTGTTAATCCTGATGCATTAGTAATAGCATTAAGACAACCTGGTCTTTGTTAATCCTGATGCAATAGAGAATGCAGTAATAGCATTAAGGACAACCTGGTCTTTGTTAATCCTGATGCAATAGAGAATGCAGTAATAGCATTAAGGACAACCTGGTCTTTGTTAATCCTGATGCAATAGAGAATGCAGTAATCGCATTAAGGACAACCTGGTCTTTGTTAATCCTGATGCAATAGAGAATGCAGTAATCGCATTAAGGACAACCTGGTCTTTGTTAATCCTGATGCAATAGAGAATGCAGTAATCACATTAATGACAACCTGGTCTTTGTTAATCCTGATGCAATAGAGAATGCAGTAATAGGACAACCTGGTCTTTGTTAATCCTGATGCAATAGAGAATGCAGTAATCGCATTAAGGACAACCTGGTCTTTGTTAATCCTGATGCAATAGAGAATGCAGTAATAGCATTAAGGACAACCTGGTCTTTGTTAATCCTGATGCAATAGAGAATGCAGTAATAGCATTAAGGACAACCTGGTCTTTGTTAATCCTGATGCAATAGAGAATGCAGTAATCGCATTAAGGACAACCTGGTCTTTGTTAATCCTGATGCAATAGAGAATGCAGTAATAGCATTAAGGACAACCTGGTCTTTGTTAATCCTGATGCAATAGAGAATGCAGTAATAGCATTAAGGACAACCTGGTCTTTGTTAATCCTGATGCAATAGAGAATGCAGTAATAGCATTAAGGACAACCTGGTCTTTGTTAATCCTGATGCAATAGAGAATAAGGACAACCTGGTCTTTGTTAATCCTGATGCAATAGAGAATGCAGTAATCGCATTAAGGACAACCTGGTCTTTGTTAATCCTGATGCAATAGAGAATGCAGTAATCGCATTAAGGACAACCTGGTCTTTGTTAATCCTGATGCAATAGAGAATGCAGTAATCGCATTAAGGACAACCTGGTCTTTGTTAATCCTGATGCAATAGAGAATGCAGTAATAGCATTAAGGACAACCTGGTCTTTGTTAATCCTGATGCAATGCAGAATAGATTATGCAGTCTTTGTTAATCCTGATGCATTGCAAATAGCATTAAGGACAACCTGGTCTTTGTTAATCCTGATGCAATAGAGAATGCAGTAATAGCATTAAGGACAACCTGGTCTTTGTTAATCCTGATGCAATAGAGAATGCAGTAATCGCATTAAGGACAACCTGGTCTTTGTTAATCCTGATGCAATAGAGAATGCAGTAATAGCATTAAGGACAACCTGGTCTTTGTTAATCCTGATGCAATAGAGAATGCAGTAATAGCATTAAGGACAACCTGGTCTTTGTTAATCCTGATGCAATAGAGAATGCAGTAATAGCATTAAGGACAACCTGGTCTTTGTTAATCCTGATGCAATAGAGAATGCAGTAATAGCATTAAGGACAACCTGGTCTTTGTTAATCCTGATGCAATAGAGAATGCAGTAATATGCATTAAGGACAACCTGGTCTTTGTTAATCCTGATGCAATAGAGAATGCAGTAATCGCATTAAGGACAACCTGGTCTTTGTTAATCCTGATGCAATAGAGAATGCAGTAATCGCATTAAGGACAACCTGGTGTCTTTGTTAATCCTGATGCAATAGAGAATGCAGTAATAGCATTAAGGACAACCTGGTCTTTGTTAATCCTGACAAATAGCCAACCTGGTCTTTGTTAATCCTGATGCAATAGAGAATGCAGTAATAGCATTAAGGACAACCTGGTCTTTGTTAATCCTGATGCAATAGAGAATGCAGTAATAGCATTAAGGACAACCTGGTCTTTGTTAATCCTGATGCAATAGAGAATGCAGTAATAGCATTAAGGACAACCTGGTCTTTGTTAATCCTGATGCAATAGAGAATGCAGTAATAGCATTAAGGACAACCTGGTCTTTGTTAATCCTGATGCAATAGAGAATGCAGTAATCACATTAAGGACAACCTGGTCTTTGTTAATCCTGATGCAATAGAGAATGCAGTAATAGCATTAAGGACAACCTGGTCTTTGTTAATCCTGATGCAATAGAGAATGCAGTAATCGCATTAAGGACAACCTGGTCTTTGTTAATCCTGATGCAATAGAGAATGCAGTAATAGCATTAAGGACAACCTGGTCTTTGTTAATCCTGATGCAATAGAGAATGCAGTAATAGCATTAAGGACAACCTGGTCTTTGTTAATCCTGATGCAATAGAGAATGCAGTAATCGCATTAAGGACAACCTGGTCTTTGTTAATCCTGATGCAATAGAGAATGCAGTAATCGCATTAAGGACAACCTGGTCTTTGTTAATCCTGATGCAATAGAGAATGCAGTAATCGCATTAAGGACAACCTGGTCTTTGTTAATCCTGATGCAATAGAGAATGCAGTAATCGCATTAAGGACAACCTGGTCTTTGTTAATCCTGATGCAATAGAGAATGCAGTAATCGCATTAAGGACAACCTGGTCTTTGTTAATCCTGATGCAATAGAGAATGCAGTAATAGCATTAAGGACAACCTGGTCTTTGTTAATCCTGATGCAATAGAGAATGCAGTAATAGCATTAAGGACAACCTGGTCTTTGTTAATCCTGATGCAATAGAGAATGCAGTAATAGCATTAAGGACAACCTGGTCTTTGTTAATCCTGATGCAATAGAGAATGCAGTAATCGCATTAAGGACAACCTGGTCTTTGTTAATCCTGATGCAATAGAGAATGCAGTAATAGCATTAAGGACAACCTGGTCTTTGTTAATCCTGATGCAATAGAGAATGCAGTAATAGCATTAAGGACAACCTGGTCTTTGTTAATCCTGATGCAATAGAGAATGCAGTAATAGCATTAAGGACAACCTGGTCTTTGTTAATCCTGATGCAATAGAGAATGCAGTAATCGCATTAAGGACAACCTGGTCTTTGTTAATCCTGATGCAATAGAGAATGCAGTAATCGCATTAAGGACAACCTGGTCTTTGTTAATCCTGATGCAATAGAGAATGCAGTAATCGCATTAAGGACAACCTGGTCTTTGTTAATCCTGATGCAATAGAGAATGCAGTAATAGCATTAAGGACAACCTGGTCTTTGTTAATCCTGATGCAATAGAGAATGCAGTAATAGCATTAAGGACAACCTGGTCTTTGTTAATCCTGATGCAATAGAGAATGCAGTAATAGCATTAAGGACAACCTGGTCTTTGTTAATCCTGATGCAATAGAGAATGCAGTAATCGCATTAAGGACAACCTGGTCTTTGTTAATCCTGATGCAATAGAGAATGCAGTAATAGCATTAAGGACAACCTGGTCTTTGTTAATCCTGATGCAATAGAGAATGCAGTAATAGCATTAAGGACAACCTGGTCTTTGTTAATCCTGATGCAATAGAGAATGCAGTAATAGCATTAAGGACAACCTGGTCTTTGTTAATCCTGATGCAATAGAGAATGCAGTAATCGCATTAAGGACAACCTGGTCTTTGTTAATCCTGATGCAATAGAGAATGCAGTAATAGCATTAAGGACAACCTGGTCTTTGTTAATCCTGATGCAATAGAGAATGCAGTAATAGCATTAAGGACAACCTGGTCTTTGTTAATCCTGATGCAATAGAGAATGCAGTAATCGCATTAAGGACAACCTGGTCTTTGTTAATCCTGATGCAATAGAGAATGCAGTAATAGCATTAAGGACAACCTGGTCTTTGTTAATCCTGATGCAATAGAGAATGCAGTAATAGCATTAAGGACAACCTGGTCTTTGTTAATCCTGATGCAATAGAGAATGCAGTAATAGCATTAAGGACAACCTGGTCTTTGTTAATCCTGATGCAATAGAGAATGCAGTAATAGCATTAAGGACAACCTGGTCTTTGTTAATCCTGATGCAATAGAGAATGCAGTAATAGCATTAAGGACAACCTGGTCTTTGTTAATCCTGATGCAATAGAGAATGCAGTAATAGCATTAAGGACAACCTGGTCTTTGTTAATCCTGATGCAATAGAGAATGCAGTAATAGCATTAAGGACAACCTGGTCTTTGTTAATCCTGATGCAATAGAGAATGCAGTAATAGCATTAAGGACAACCTGGTCTTTGTTAATCCTGATGCAATAGAGAATGCAGTAATAGCATTAAGGACAACCTGGTCTTTGTTAATCCTGATGCAATAGAGAATGCAGTAATAGCATTAAGGACAACCTGGTCTTTGTTAATCCTGATGCAATAGAGAATGCAGTAATCGCATTAAGGACAACCTGGTCTTTGTTAATCCTGATGCAATAGAGAATGCAGTAATCGCATTAAGGACAACCTGGTCTTTGTTAATCCTGATGCAATAGAGAATGCAGTAATAGCATTAAGGACAACCTGGTCTTTGTTAATCCTGATGCAATAGAGAATGCAGTAATCGCATTAAGGACAACCTGGTCTTTGTTAATCCTGATGCAATAGAGAATGCAGTAATCGCATTAAGGACAACCTGGTCTTTGTTAATCCTGATGCAATAGAGAATGCAGTAATCGCATTAAGGACAACCTGGTCTTTGTTAATCCTGATGCAATAGAGAATGCAGTAATAGCATTAAGGACAACCTGGTCTTTGTTAATCCTGATGCAATAGAGAATGCAGTAATCGCATTAAGGACAACCTGGTCTTTGTTAATCCTGATGCAATAGAGAATGCAGTAATAGCATTAAGGACAACCTGGTCTTTGTTAATCCTGATGCAATAGAGAATGCAGTAATAGCATTAAGGACAACCTGGTCTTTGTTAATCCTGATGCAATAGAGAATGCAGTAATAGCATTAAGGACAACCTGGTCTTTGTTAATCCTGATGCAATAGAGAATGCAGTAATAGCATTAAGGACAACCTGGTCTTTGTTAATCCTGATGCAATAGAGAATGCAGTAATAGCATTAAGGACAACCTGGTCTTTGTTAATCCTGATGCAATAGAGAATGCAGTAATCGCATTAAGGACAACCTGGTCTTTGTTAATCCTGATGCAATAGAGAATGCAGTAATAGCATTAAGGACAACCTGGTCTTTGTTAATCCTGATGCAATAGAGAATGCAGTAATCGCATTAAGGACAACCTGGTCTTTGTTAATCCTGATGCAATAGAGAATGCAGTAATAGCATTAAGGACAACCTGGTCTTTGTTAATCCTGATGCAATAGAGAATGCAGTAATAGCATTAAGGACAACCTGGTCTTTGTTAATCCTGATGCAATAGAGAATGCAGTAATCGCATTAAGGACAACCTGGTCTTTGTTAATCCTGATGCAATAGAGAATGCAGTAATCGCATTAAGGACAACCTGGTCTTTGTTAATCCTGATGCAATAGAGAATGCAGTAATCGCATTAAGGACAACCTGGTCTTTGTTAATCCTGATGCAATAGAGAATGCAGTAATCGCATTAAGGACAACCTGGTCTTTGTTAATCCTGATGCAATAGAGAATGCAGTAATAGCATTAAGGACAACCTGGTCTTTGTTAATCCTGATGCAATAGAGAATGCAGTAATAGCATTAAGGACAACCTGGTCTTTGTTAATCCTGATGCAATAGAGAATGCAGTAGGACAACCTGGTCTTTGTTAATCCTGATGCAATAGAGAATGCAGTAATCGCATTAAGGACAACCTGGTCTTTGTTAATCCTGATGCAATAGAATGCAGTAATCGCATTAAGGACAACCTGGTCTTTGTTAATCCTGATGCAATAGAGAATGCAGTAATCGAGAATGCATTAAGGACAACCTGGTCTTTGTCTCTTAACAAAATAGTAGTATCATCAGCCAGTTGGGACATGTTGATTTCTCTGTTAACCTGTTAATCCTACCCCCTACTTTTTCGAACATTCTGTTAAAAATCACGCAACATTTCAGCGCCCTGCTACTCATGCCAGGAATATAGTATATGCATATGATTAGTATGTGTGGATAGAAAACACTCAGACGTTTCTAAAACAGGTTAAATCACGGCTGTGACTATAACAGAACGTGCGTTTCATTGAAAAGCGCAGGAAAATCTGATCACTGAAAATGGAAATATATATCCATGCGTGACTTGAACCCATTGATAAAGGTGAACCACATTTAATGGGGCTGAGGTTGCAATACCTACAGCTTCCACTTGTCATTTGCCTTTGCCTAGGCTTTGTTTCTTGATCAAACAGACGCAAGGCAATGCATTTCTTCCGGTCTCAGACCGGATATTTTGGTTGAGAATTACCCGGACATTATTTCCAGACTGACAGCTAAAGAATATACTTCGCCTCGTGATCAATTTGATCGCTTATTAACGTTTAATAATACCTAAAGTTGCATTACAAAAGTATTTTGAAGTGTTTTGTGAAAGTTTATCGTCAACTTTTTTAATTTAAAAAAATGACGTTACTTTATAAGACGCTATTTTTTAGTTTATCACACAGTCTTCATAGATCTATATCTAGGCTATATATGGACCGATTTAATCGCAAAAAGACCCAATAGTGATTATGGGACATCTAGGAGTGCCAACAAAGAAGATGGTCAAAGGTAATGAATGTTTTATATTTTATTTTTGCGGTTTGTGTAGCGACGACTATGCTAATTATTTTGTTTACGTCCCCTGCGGGTCTTTTGGGGTGTTACATGCTCTCAGATAATAGCTTCTCATGCTTTCGCCGAAAAGCATTTTAAAAATCTGACTTGTTGCCTGGATTCCTACGAGTGTAGCTTTAATTCAATACCCTGCATGTGTATTTTAATGAACGTTTGAGTTTTAACTAGTACTATTAGCATTTAGCGTAGCGCATTTGCATTTCCAGATGTCTAGATGGGACGCCTGCGTGCCAGGTAGGACCAAGAGGTTAAAAATGGTTAAGCCACACAGATTTGCATTATTCAGAATATCTAGAGATAGAAGTTCCACAACCAAAATGAACCAAAATGGCGAAATCGGGCATCCCTGTCGTACACTTCTGTTGATACTAAACCTCAGTACATCCAAAAGATTCAGTAACACAGAACTATTTATATCTTTGTGAAACATGCGAAGGACTTTGATAAGCCAGACTGTTTAAGTGACCTAAAGAGAAATTCATATTCAATTGTGTCAAAGGCTTTACAGAAGTCCAGAAATAAGACAACCGTATCTGAGTCAATTGCATCTGAATAATCTATAATGTCTAAGACTAAACGAATGTTAGAGCTTATGTGACGGCCCTTCATAAATCCTGTTCGTCTCATTTATAATGGGATCTATTCCTTTCTTTAATCTTTTGGCATAAACCTGAGCAATCAATTTGTAATCCATATTTAATAAAGTAATTAACTTTAACGGGCTTCGGGATCAGTGAAATAAGGCCCTGTTTCATAGTGGAGATCATTTCCCCAATTTAATGGAATCTTGAAACATATTTAAAACATCGGGTCTTCTAGTAACTCCCAAAACTGTCTATAGAATTCAACTGACAGGCCATCAGGGCCAGGTGATTTCAACTGACAGGCCATCAGGGCCAGGTGATTTCAACTGACAGGCCATCAGGGCCAGGTGATTTCAACTGACAGGCCATCAGGGCCAGGTGATTTCAACTGAGGCCATCAGGGCCAGGTGATTTCAACTGACAGACCATCAGGGCCAGGTGATTTCAACTGACAGACCATCAGGGCCAGGTGATTTCAACTGACAGGCCATCAGGGCCAGGTGATTTCAACTGACAGGCCATCAGGGCCAGGTGATTTCAACTGACAGGCCATCAGGGCCAGGTGATTTCAACTGAGGCCATCAGGCCAACTGACAGACCATCAGGGCCAGGTGATTTCAACTGACAGACCATCAGGGCCAGGTGATTTCAACTGACAGGCCATCAGGGCCAGGTGATTTCAACTGACAGGCCATCAGGGCCAGGTGATTTCAACTGACAGGCCATCAGGGCCAGGTGATTTCAACTGACAGGCCATCAGGGCCAGGTGATTTCAACTGACAGGCCATCAGGGCCAGGTGATTTCAACTGACAGGCGATTTCAACTGACAGGCCATCAGGGCCAGGTGATTTCAACTGACAGACCATCAGGGCCAGGTGATTTCAACTGACAGACCATCAGGCCAGGTGATTTCAACTGACAGGCCATCAGGGCCAGGTGATTTCAACTGACAGGCCATCAGGGCCAGGTGATTTCAACTGACAGGCCATCAGGGCCAGGTGATTTCAACTGACAGGCCATCAGGGCCAGGTGATTTCAACTGACAGGCCATCAGGGCCAGGTTTTCAACTGACAGGCCATCAGGGCCAGGGGATTTCAACTGACAGGCCATCAGGGCCAGGTGATTTCAACTGAGGCCATCAGGCCAGGTGATTTCAACTGACAGGCCATCAGGGCCAGGTGATTTCAACTGACAGGCCATCAGGGCCAGGTGATTTCAACTGACAGGCCATCAGCCAGGTGATTTCAACTGACAGGCCATCAGGGCCAGGTGATTTCAACTGACAGGCCATCAGGGCCAGGTGATTTCAACTGACAGGCCATCAGGGCCAGGTGATTTCAACTGACAGGCCATCAGGGCCAGGTGATTTCAACTGACAGGCCATCAGGGCCAGGTGATTTCAACTGACAGGCCATCAGGGCCAGGTGATTTCAACTCAGGCCATCAGGGCCAGGTGATTTCAACTGACAGGCCATCAGGGCCAGGTGATTTCAACTGACAGACCATCAGGGCCAGGTGATTTCAACTGACAGGCCATCAGGGCCAGGTGATTTCAACTGACAGGCCATCAGGGCCAGGTGATTTCAACTGACAGGCCATCAGGGCCAGGTGATTTCAACTGACAGGCCATCAGGGCCAGGTGATTTCAACTGACAGGCCATCAGGGCCAGGTGATTTCAACTGACAGGCCATCAGGGCCAGGTGATTTCAACTGACAGACCATCAGGGCCAGGTGATTTCAACTGACAGGCCATCAGGGCCATCAGGGCCAGGTGATTTCAACTGACAGGCCATCAGGGCCAGGTGATTTCTGACAGACCATCAGGGCCAGGTGATTTCAACTGACCCATCAGGGCCAGGATTTCAACTGACAGGCCATTGATTTCAACTGACAGGCCATCAGGGCCAGGTGATTTCAACTGACAGACCATCAGGGCCAGGTGATTTCAACTGACAGGCCATCAGGGCCAGGTGATTTCAACTGACAGGCCATCAGGGCCAGGTGATTTCAACTGACAGACCATCAGGGCCAGGTGATTTCAACTGACAGACCATCAGGGCCAGGTGATTTCAACTGACAGGCCATCAGGGCCAGGTGGTTTCAACTGACAGGCCATCAGGGCCAGGTGATTTCAACTGACAGGCCATCAGGGCCATTTCAACTGACAGGCCATCAGGGCCAGGTGATTTCAACTGACAGGCCATCAGGGCCAGGTGATTTCCTGACAGACCATCAGGGCCAGGTGATTTCAACTGACAGGCCATCAGGGCCAGGTGATTTCAACTGACAGGCCATCAGGGCCAGGTGATTTCAACTGACAGGCCATCAGGGCCAGGTGATTTCAACTGACAGGCCATCAGGGCCAGGTGATTTCAACTGACAGACCATCAGGGCCAGGTGATTTCAACTGACAGGCCATCAGGGCCAGGTGATTTCAACTGACAGGCCATCAGGGCCAAGTGATTTCAACTGACAGGCCATCAGGGCCAGGTGATTTCAACTGACAGACCATCAGGGCCAGGTGATTTCCCCTTTTTTCATTGAATTCAGAGCCTCTCTAATTTCTTCAATTGAGTGGAAACTGAGTGGAAATCATCCTCAATTACAGGGCCATAACCATCTTCCTGAAATTGTGAGTTGTAAAGGTTTTCATAAAAGGACAAATGTTGATGCAATGGGATCTTTGCGTAACACATCATTCACTTTGAGTGCAGTTATAGATTTTCTTTTGTAGTTTCTCTTTTCAAGTGCAAAAAAAGTAACTAGTGTTTCTTTCTCCCTCTTCAATCCATTTTGCTCTTGACCTGACGAAGGCTCCCTTTGATCTGTGTAAAGCAGTTCTAATTCTAGTTGTAAAGATTTAAATACAGACTCTTCTTCTTGAGAGAGATTATCTTTCTTTAGAAAACTGTCAAGCTTGCTCATCAACTATTTTTCTCTAAGGTTCTTTTTAAGTGCAATCAGCTCTTTGGCACATTTAATGACTCCCATCTACTTCCATGACACATGTCTTTTCTTGTAAAAATATCTTTGGCTAACGATTTGATGTTTCCAATGACAATAGGATCTTTAAGAAGTGTGTTGTTAAATATCCAATATCCTCGAGTATCTTTTGATTTTTTTTAGTAGCTTGTAAATTCAGGGAAATCAAGTGATGATCAGAAAAGGGGCCAACTGATGATCTACAGCTTAACAAATGGTAACAAAACGGATGAATTAGGAATCTGTTTTGTTGGTATAACCCTTAGCATCCGGATTGAAATAACGCCAGGCATCATCAACACAGAGATCCTTGCATAATGTAATGATAATGGTACTATTTCTGAGGGCTTTGACTCGTTCTAGGAGGAAAACGATCAGCAGATGCATCAGGTGTTTCATTAAAATTCCGGAAATTATTAGAAAAGCCTCTGAGTATTTGTTGTTTAAATCCTGTACTTTTCTGGTAAATTGGGTAAAAAAAAGGTCTTATTTTGAGCATGTGAGTTAAGTCCATACACATTACAAATGATGAAAATAGCATTGTCAAGTTTAACAGTTACTATGATCCATCTCCCGTCCTGTGAAGATGTGGATTCTATAACATCACCTTTAAACTTGTGAATATGTGGATTCTAGAACGCCACCTTTAAACTGTGAAGATGTGGATTCTAGAACGTCACCTTTAAACTTGTGAATATGTTGATTCTAGAACATCACCTTTAAACTGTGAAGATGTGGATTCTATAACATCACCTTTAAACTGTGAAGATGTGGATTCTATAACATCACCTTTAAACTGTGAAGATGTGGATTCTAGAACATCACCTTTAAACTGTGAAGATGTGGATTCTAGAACATCACCTTTAAACTGTGAAGATGTGGATTCTAGAACATCACCTTTAAACTGTGAAGATGTGGATTCTAGAACATCACCTTTAAACTGTGAAGATGTGGATTCTAGAACATCACCTTTAAACTGTGAAGATGTGGATTCTAGAACATCACCTTTAAACTGTGAAGATGTGGATTTTAGAACATCACCTTTAAACTTGTGAATAAGTGTGAAAACACCAGCAGAATGGTTTGATCCATGACTGAAACAGGCCATGTGTCTCCCCATTGTGATTTACAACATCTCACATCACTTTTTCACGAATGAGTTTCCTGAAGGACAAAATCTGCATTACTGCTTTTACAAGATAAAAAAATAAGTCTTTCCTTTTAGTAAGATCTCTCAAACCCCGAGCATTCAGACTAACGATATTGAGTGAGTTGAAAACAAAGTAGTAAGGTGAACAATAAAACAAACATTGAAGCAGAGGATTACTCCGACGGAAAACTACCCTCAGCTGAGGTAGCGGTGGTTAACAGAATAACAAATCTCTTTTTCCCCCCTATATTAGTTGGCAAGTGTTGATACATTGTAGTTCGCACGGTGCATTAACTCATGGCAGTACGTTAACTGTCGTCTTGGCAGTACTCACAGTTCCAGTATGGTTCATGTCAACAGAGTTACCCAGTAATCATTCTTCCTTCGATAAACGCGTGTGGGCCCTTGAACCCAGCCTTCTTTCCCTCTCGTTGTGCCTTCTGTATAAGCGGCCACAGTTTCTCCCTGGCAGTCTGATCCTGCGCATTCAGAACCTCTTTGATGCGGAGCTTCTTCTCGTCCAGAAACGTGTTCCCCTGGGCCATTCTCTCCAGATGATGTCCCTGCACGTGTTCCCCTGGGCCATTCTCTCCAGATGATGTCCCTGCACGTGTTCCCCTGGGCCATTCTCTCCAGATGATGTCCCTGCACGTGTTCCCCTGGGCCATTCTCTCCAGATGATGTCCCTGCACGTGTTCCCCTGGGCCATTCTCTCCAGATGATGTCCCTGCATGTGTTCCCCTGGGCCATTCTCCAGATGATGTCCCTGCACGTGTTCCCCTGGGCCATTCTCTCCAGATGATGTCCCTGCACGTGTTCCCCCTGGGCCATTCTCCAGATGATGATGTCCCTGCATGTGTTCCCCTGGGCCATTCTCTCCAGATGATGTCCCTGCACGTGTTCCCCTGGGCCATTCTCTCCAGATGATGTCCCTGCATGTGTTCCCCTGGGCCATTCTCTCCAGATGATGTCCCTGCACGTGTTCCCCTGGGCCATTCTCTCCAGATGATGTCCCTGCACGTGTTCCCCTGGGCCATTCTCCAGATGATGTCCCTGCACGTGTTCCCTGGGCCATTCTCTCCAGATGATGTCCCTGCACGTGTTCCCCTGGGCCATTCTCTCCAGATGATGTCCCTGCAATGGCGTGTTCCCCTGGGCCATTCTCCAGATGATGTCCCTGCACGTGTTCCCCTGGGCCATTCTCCAGATGATGTCCCTGCACGTGTTCCCCTGGGCCATTCTCTCCAGATGATGTCCCTGCAATGGCGCATAGTTAAGCGCAAGATGATATTGCTACTAGGGGGTCCTTCAGATCTTCGTTTCCCAAGTCGATGTACCACGATTCGATCACGTCTCTTAGCTGGTCTTTGATGCACGGAGACACCTTTCCCAGGATATTGATGACTGCTTCCTAATATCCTCTCCCTCCTACTCTTTTACACCTTGGATTTTCAGATGCCACCTACTAGAGTACCTTTGAAGTTCAGCTCATTCTCACACAGCTCATTATGTTTATGATTCTTCAGCTCATTCTCACACATCTCATTATGTTGGGATTCTTCAGCTACATTCTCACAGCTCATTCTCACACAGCTCATTATGTTGGGATTCTTCAGCTCATTCTCACACAGCTCATTATGTTTATATTTCTTCAGATCTCTAGGAACGTAATCTTTTCCTTGTTCTCGCTCACAATTTTGTGAAGCTGATTGACAGTTTCTGACAAATGATCGATCTTCTTTGATGTTTCTTTGGTAGTCCGCTCTATGATGGACACGTTGGAGAACGTGGCGTCTTGTTTAGTAGACCGGGACTGGATTGCAGAGAAAAGTTCAAACGTAGAAATGTTCTCTCTCTCTCTCACTTTCTTCACCGGTGGATTTTTAATTGGCGTCTGAGGTAAAGAGGTTACCGGGATTTCATCCAGGTCAGGTTGGTTGTTTCTCTTGAGATGCTCGCGGCATCTTGTTGCTGCTCTGGCTCTCGTTGTAGCTGCCATGCCTGCCGTCTTCTGTGAGACTTGGATATTCCGTCTACTGTTGTCTTCCTGTTCTTTTCCATTCAACTTGACAAAAACAAACTCTTAACTTGTCCCATGTCGCTAAAACAAGTTCTAGTTAGTTTATTTCAACATTGATAGACGATATTAGACTGTTAACCACCTAACCCTCAATGTCGTTTTGACAAGCGAGAAAACACTACCTCTCACAGCGACGCCATCTTGGCTCTTTCTCACATCTGATGATCTGTCTGACACACCTATCCAGCTGTCATGACCTCTAGATTCAACCCACTAAGGCTCCGCCTCCTGCCCAAAGGCCTCGCGTGCCATTGGTGGAGCTCTCTTGTCCTGTGATACAAATGATCTGTTTAATTTTTTGTTTGAATCCTAAAGTTTGAGATTGTGTTGGATCTAGTTTGGTGTTGATCTATGGAGACACAGAGAGGTGGACTGAGGTTGGACTAGGCTACATTATCTAGTTTGGTGTTGATCTATGGAGACACAGAGAGGTGGACTGAGGTTGAACTAGACTACATTATCTAGTTTGGTGTTGATCTATGGAGACACAGAGAGGTGGACTGAGGTTGGACTAGGCTACATTATCTAGTTTGGTGTTGATCTATGGAGACACAGAGAGGTGGACTGAGGTTGGACTAGGCTACATTATCTAGTTTGGTGTTGATCTATGGAGACACAGAGAGGTGGACTGAGGTTGGACTAGGCTACATTATCTAGTTTGGTGTTGATCTATTTAGACACAGAGAGGTGGACTGAGGTTGGACTAGGCTACATTATCTAGTTTGGTGTTGATCTATTTAGACACAGAGAGGTGGACTGAGGTTGAACTAGGCTACATTATCTAGTTTGGTGTTGATCTATTTAGACACAGAGCGGTGGACTGAGGTTGGACTAGGCTACATTATCTAGTTTGGTGTTGATCTATGGAGACACAGAGAGGTGGACTGAGGTTGGACTAGGCTACATTATCTAGTTTGGTGTTGATCTATGGAGACACAGAGAGAGGTGGACTGAGGTTGGACTAGGCTACATTATCTAGTTTGGTGTTGATCTATGGAGACACAGAGAGGTGGACTGAGGTTGAACTAGGCTACATTATCTAGTTTGGTGTTGATCTATGGAGACACAGAGAGGTGTACTGAGGTTGAACTAGGCTACATTATCTAGTTTGGTGTTGATCTATGGAGACACAGAGAGGTGGACTGAGGTTGGACTAGGCTACATTATCTAGTTTGGTGTTGATCTATGGAGACACAGAGAGGTGGACTGAGGTTGGACTAGGCTACATTATCTAGTTTGGTGTTGATCTATGGAGACACAGAGAGAGGTGGACTGAGGTTGGACTAGGCTACATTATCTAGTTTGGTGTTGATCTATGGAGACACAGAGAGGTGGACTGAGGTTGGACTAGGCTACATTATCTAGTTTGGTGTTGATCTATGGAGACACAGAGAGGTGGACTGAGGTTGACTAGGCTACATTATCTAGTTTGGTGTTGATCTATGGAGACACAGAGAGGTGGACTGAGGTTGAACTAGACTACATTATCTAGTTTGGTGTTGATCTATGGAGACACAGAGAGGTGGACTGAGGTTGGACTAGGCTACATTATCTAGTTTGGTGTTGATCTATGGAGACACAGAGAGGTGGACTGAAGTTGGACTAGGCTACATTATCTAGTTTGGTGTTGATCTATTTAGACACAGAGAGGTGGACTGAGGTTGGACTAGGCTACATTATCTAGTTTGGTGTTGATCTATGGAGACACAGAGAGGTGGACTGAGGTTGAACTAGGCTACATTATCTAGTTTGGTGTTGATCTATGGAGACACAGAGAGGTGGACTGAGGTTGGACTAGGCTACATTATCTAGTTTGGTGTTGATCTATGGAGACACAGAGAGGTGGACTGAGGTTGGACTAGGCTACATTATCTAGTTTGGTGTTGATCTATGGAGACACAGAGAGGTGGACTGAGGTTGAACTAGGCTACATTATCTAGTTTGGTGTTGATCTATGGAGACACAGAGAGGTAGACTGAGGTTGGACTAGGCTACATTATCTAGTTTGGTGTTGATCTATTTAGACACAGAGAGAGGTGGACTGAGGTTGAACTAGACTACATTATCTAGTTTGGTGTTGATCTATGGAGACACAGAGAGGTGGACTGAGGTTGAACTAGACTACATTATCTAGTTTGGTGTTGATCTATGGAGACACAGAGAGGTGGACTGAGGTTGGACTAGGCTACATTATCTAGTTTGGTGTTGATCTATGGAGACACAGAGAGGTGGACTGAGGTTGAACTAGGCTACATTATCTAGTTTGGTGTTGATCTATGGAGACACAGAGAGGTGGACTGAGGTTGGACTAGGCTACATTATCTAGTTTGGTGTTGATCTATGGAGACACAGAGAGGTGGACTGAGGTTGGACTAGGCTACATTATCTAGTTTGGTGTTGATCTATGGAGACACAGAGAGGTGGACTGAGGTTGAACTAGGCTACATTATCTAGTTTGGTGTTGATCTATGGAGACACAGAGAGGTGGACTGAGGTTGGACTAGGCTACTTTGTTAATGCAGAAAGGTGCATCGTGGGTAGAGGGTAGTTACCAAACCTCACCAGTAACATGGGTAGTAACAGTAGTCACTGAGGGGAGGTAGAGGTAGTGACCAAACCTCACCAGTAACGTGGGTAGTGATCAGTAGTCACTGAGGGGGAGGTAGAGGGGAGTTACCAAACCTCACCAGTAACGTGGGTAGTAACAGTAGTCACTGAGGGGGAGGTAGAGGGTAGTTACCAAACCTCACCATTAACGTGGGTAGTAACAGTAGTCACTGAGGGGAGGTAGAGGGGAGTTACCAAACCTCACCAGTAACATGGGTAGTAACAGTAGTCACTGAGGGGGAGGTAGAGGGTAGTTACTAAACCTCACCAGTAACGTGGGTAGTAACAGTAGTCACTGAGGAGGAGGGAGGAAGTGCTCAGCCATCCAGGTAGGTAGCTATGGCACCAGTAGCCAAGGTGGCGATGCTCCTCTGCTCCCAGGGGATTGTGTTGGAGTTGGAGTAGCTGTGTAATTTGGTGTGAGAGTCAGGGAAGAGGGTGGTGTGTTTTGTGTGGATGTGTACTGACTGCTTGTGTGTGTTTGTCAGGTAAAGGGACAGTGTGTGTGTGTGTGTGTGTGTGTGTGTGTGTGTGTGTGTGTGTGTGTGTGTGTGTGTGTGTGTGTGTGTGTGTGTGTGTGTGTGTGTGTGTGTGTGTGTGTCAGTGTGTGGTGTCAGTGAAGAGGACAGTGTGTGGGTGTGTGTGAGAGGTCTGTGAGAGGCCTGAGTGGTCTAAGTTCATCTGGGATGAGATAGTGCTGTCTGCCATCCAGTAATGATAGCTTATCATCTACCATTAGGTCCCGTTGAAAGCCCGGGGGGTTTGTAGCCATGGAGACGGGATGAGGTAGGTAAAAATGGGTGGGCTATTTACCGATAGACTATGTACAGCGGCAGCGATCGGTTAGCTGCTCAGATAGCAGATGTTTGAAGTTGGTGAGGGAGATAAAAGTCTCCAACTTCAGTGATTTTTGCAATTTTGACCAGTGCCCATAGGGAATAGGGTTCTATTTGGGATGCAGCCATTGTCTCTGAAAGTGGGAAGTAGTGTTTGGTTGGCCAACCTTTTTCAGCTCCTGTATCTCTCTTCTTGTTCCAGAAACACATTCTCTCCCTGTAGTGTTTGGTCTTCCATTCAGAGAGAAGAGAAGAGGTGGTGGGAAAGGGTGTAGGATTACTAACGTCAGACTCCCAGAGAGGTTACTGTATTTTATCTAATATATGAACCTTGTCGCAACAGTGATTTGTATCAACTTGCAGAAGACAGGAGATTTACCACAACTTTACCAGTGTTAGTAAAGTAAGTTACAGTCAATGAGGTGTTGTGATTATGACTGCAGTCAACCAGAGTTAACCAGAGACATTCACAGTCAACCAGTCACAGCTTCTCTCCCTCCCTCCCTCCCTCCCTCCCTCCCTCCCTCCCTCCCTCCTCCCTCCCTCCCTCCCTCCCTCCCCTCCCTCCCTCCCTCCCTCCCTCACCCTCCTCTCCTTTATATAGACTTCCCCTCCCTCTCCCTCCCCCTCCTCTCCTTCCCCTCCTCTCTCCCCCTCCTTCTCCTTCCCCTCCTCTCTCCCCCCTCCTCTCTTCCCTCCTCTCTCCCATCTTTCTCTCCCCTTTCTCCCCTCCTCCCCCTCTATCTCCTCCCTCTCCCATCTCTCCCTTTATCCTCTCCTCTCTCCTTTCCTCTTCCCCTTCTCTCCCTCCCTCTCCCCATCCCTCCCTCCCCTCCCCTAACCCTAACCTCAACCCTAAACATAACCCTAGCTCCTAACCCTAACCCTAACCTCAACCCTAAACATAACCCTAACCTCAACCCTAAATATATATAGAGACATATTATATAGACAGGCCTATTACCTATATAGAGACATAATATATGACAGGCCTATTACCTATATAGAGACATAATATATATTATATTATCTAATGGTCTGTTATGTTACAGACTCCATCAGTAATGTTTCTCATCTCTAATGGTCTGTTATGTTACAGACTCCATCAGTAACGTCTTCTCATCTCTAATGGTCTGTTATGTTACAGACTCCATCAGTAACGTCTCATCTCTAATGGTCTGTTATGTTACAGACTCCATCAGTAATGTCTCTCATTTCTAATGGTCTGTTATGTTACAGACTCCATCAGTAACGCCTCTCATCTCTAATGGTCTGTTATGTTATGTTACAGACTCCATCAGTAACGTAACTCATCTCTAATGGTCTGTTATGTTACAGACTCCATCAGTAACGCTCTCTCATCTCTAATGGTCTGTTATGTTACAGACTCCATCAGTAATGTTTCTCATCTCTAATGGTCTGTTATGTTACAGACTCCATCAGTAACGTCTCTCATCTCTAATGGTCTGTTATGTTACAGACTCCATCAGTAACGTCTCTCATCTCTAATGGTCTGTTATGTTACAGACTCCATCAGTAACGTCTCTCATCTCTAATGGTCTGTTATGTTATGTTACAGACTCCATCAGTAACGTCTCTCATCTCTAATGGTCTGTTATGTTATGTTACAGACTCCATCAGTAACGTTTCTCATCTCTAATGGTCTGTTATGTTACAGACTCCATCAGTAACGTCTCTCATCTCTAATGGTCTGTTATGGTACAGACTCCATCAGTAATGTTTCTCATCTCTAATGGTCTGTTATGTTACAGACTCCATCAGTAACGTCTCTCATCTCTAATGGTCTGTTATGTTATGTTACAGACTCCATCAGTAACGTAACTCATCTCTAATGGTCTGTTATGTTACAGACTCCATCAGTAACGTCTCTCATCTCTAATGGTCTGTTATGGTACAGACTCCATCAGTAATGTTTCTCATCTCTAATGGTCTGTTATGTTACAGACTCCATCAGTAACGTCTCTCATCTCTAATGGTCTGTTATGTTATGTTACAGACTCCATCAGTAACGTCTCTCATCTCTAATGGTCTGTTATGTTATGTTACAGACTCCATCAGTAACGTCTCTCATCTCTAATGGTCTGTTATGTTACAGACTCCATCAGTAACGTAACTCATCTCTAATGGTCTGTTATGTTACAGACTCCATCAGTAACGTCTCTCATCTCTAATGGTCTGTTATGTTACAGACTCCATCAGTAATGTTTCTCATCTCTAATGGTCTGTTATGTTACAGACTCCATCAGTAACGCTCTCTCATCTCTAATGGTCTGTTATGTTACAGACTCCATCAGTAACGTCTCTCATCTCTAATGGTCTGTTATGTTACAGACTCCATCAGTAACGTAATGGTCTGTTATGTTACAGACTCCATCAGTAACGTAACTCATCTCTAATGGTCTGTTATGTTACAGACTCCATCAGTAACGTCTCTCATCTCTAATGGTCTGTTATGTTACAGACTCCATCAGTAACGTCTCTCATCTCTAATGGTCTGTTATGTTACAGACTCCATCAGTAACGTCTCTCATCTCTAATGGTCTGTTATGTTATGTTACAGACTCCATCAGTAACGTCTCTCATCTCTAATGGTCTGTTATGTTACAGACTCCATCAGTAACGTCTCTCATCTCTAATGGTCTGTTATGTTACAGACTCCATCAGTAACGTAACTCATCTCTAATGGTCTGTTATGTTACAGACTCCATCAGTAACGTCTCTCATCTCTAATGGTCTGTTATGTTACAGACTCCATCAGTAACGTCTCTCATCTCTAATGGTCTGTTATGTTACAGACTCCATCAGTAACGTCTCTCATCTCTAATGGTCTGTTATGTTACAGACTCCATCAGTAACGTCTCTCATCTCTAATGGTCTGTTATGTTACAGACTCCATCAGTAACGTTTCTCATCTCTAATGGTCTGTTATGTTACAGACTCCATCAGTAATGTTTCTCATCTCTAATGGTCTGTTATGTTACAGACTCCATCAGTAACGTAACTCATCTCTAATGGTCTGTTATGTTACAGACTCCATCAGTAACGCCTCTCATCTCTAATGGTCTGTTATGTTACAGACTCCATCAGTAACGTCTCTCATCTCTAATGGTCTGTTATGTTATGTTACAGACTCCATCAGTAACGCCTCTCATAATGTAACTCATCTCTAATGGTCTGTTATGTTACAGACTCCATCAGTAACGTCTCTCATCTCTAATGGTCTGTTATGTTACAGACTCCATCAGTAACGTCTCTCATCTCTAATGGTCTGTTATGTTATGTTACAGACTCCATCAGTAACGTCTCTCATCTCTAATGGTCTGTTATGTTATGTTACAGACTCCATCAGTAACGTAACTCATCTCTAATGGTCTGTTATGGTACAGACTCCATCAGTAATGTTTCTCATCTCTAATGGTCTGTTATGTTACAGACTCCATCAGTAACGTCTCTCATTTCTAATGGTCTGTTATGTTATGTTACAGACTCCATCAGTAACGTCTCTCATCTCTAATGGTCTGTTATGTTACAGACTCCATCAGTAACGTCTCTCATCTCTAATGGTCTGTTATGTTACAGACTCCATCAGTAACGTCTCTCATCTCTAATGGTCTGTTATGTTATGTTACAGACTCCATCAGTAACGTCTCTCATCTCTAATGGTCTGTTATGTTACAGACTCCATCAGTAATGTTTCTCATCTCTAATGGTCTGTTATGTTACAGACTCCATCAGTAACGTAACTCATCTCTAATGGTCTGTTATGTTACAGACTCCATCAGTAACGTCTCTCATCTCTAATGGTCTGTTATGTTACAGACTCCATCAGTAACGCCTCTCATCTCTAATGGTCTGTTATGTTATCAGTAACGTAGAATCCCATCTCTAATGGTCTGTTATGTTATGTTACAGACTCCATCAGTAACGTTTCTCATCT
Organism: Oncorhynchus gorbuscha; assembly: GCF_021184085.1. NCBI lineage: Eukaryota > Metazoa > Chordata > Actinopteri > Salmoniformes > Salmonidae > Oncorhynchus > Oncorhynchus gorbuscha. Next base: position 2,117 of record NW_025745897.1, on the reverse strand, counting down.
CTAATGGTCTGTTATGTTATGTTACAGACTCCATCAGTAACGCGTCTCTCATCTCTAATGGTCTGTTATGTTACAGACTCCATCAGTAACGCTCTCTCATCTCTAATGGTCTGTTATGTTACAGACTCCATCAGTAACGTCTCTCATCTCTAATGGTCTGTTATGTTATGTTACAGACTCTATCAGTAACGCTCTCATCTCTAATGGTCTGTTATGTTACAGACTCCATCAGTAACGCCTTCTCATCTCTAATGGTCTGTTATGTTACAGACTCCATCAGTAACGTTTCTCATCTCTAATGGTCTGTTATGTTACAGACTCCATCAGTAACGTAACTCATCTCATCTCTAATGGTCTGTTATGTTATGTTACAGACTCCATCAGTAACGCCTCTCATTTCTAATGGTCTGTTATGTTACAGACCCATCAGTAACGTCTCTCATCTCTAATGGTCTCATCTCTAATGGTCTGTTATGTTATGTTACAGACTCCATCAGTAACGCCTCTCATCTCTAATGGTCTGTTATGTTATGTTACAGACTCCATCAGTAACGCCTCTCATCTCTAATGGTCTGTTATGTTGTACAGACTCCATCAGTAACGTAACGAACTCATCTCTAATGGTCATCTCAGTAATTCATCTCTAGCTGGTCTGTTATGTTACAGACTCCATCAGTAACGTCTCTCATCTCTAATGGTCTGTTATGTTATGTTACAGACTCCATCAGTAACGTCTCTCATCTCTAATGGTCTGTTATGTTACAGACTCCATCAGTAACGCTCTCATCTCTAATGGTCTGTTATGTTACAGACTCCATCAGTAACGTAACTCATCTCTAATGGTCTGTTCAGTAACGTTATCTCTAATGGTCTGTTGCGTTACAGACTCCATCAGTAACGCTCTCATCTCTAATGGTCTGTTATGTTACAGACTCCATCAGTAACGTCTCTCATCTCTAATGGTCTGTTATGTTATGTTACAGACTCCATCAGTAACGTGAATCATCTAATGGTCTGTTATGTTACAGACTCCATCAGTAACGTAACTCATCTCTAATGGTCTGTTATGTTACAGACTCCATCAGTAACGCTCTCATCTCTAATGGTCTGTTATGTTACAGACTCCATCAGTAACGTCTCTCATCTCTAATGGTCTGTTATGTTATGTTACAGACTCCATCAGTAACGCCTTCTCATCTCTAATGGTCTGTTATGTTATGTTACAGACTCCATCAGTAACGCCTCTCATCTCTAATGGTCTGTTATGTTACAGACTCCATCAGTAACGCCTCTCATCTCTAATGGTCTGTTATGTTATGTTACAGACTCCATCAGTAATGTTTCTCATCTCTAATGGTCTGTTATGTTATGTTACAGACTCCATCAGTAACGCCTCATCTCTAATGGTCTGTTATGTTACAGACTCATCAGTAACGCTCTCATCTCTAATGGTCTGTTATGTTATGTTACAGACTCCATCAGTAACGCCTTCATCTCTAATGGTCTGTTATGTTGCAGACTCCATCAGTAACGTAACTCATCTCTAATGGTCTGTTATGTTGCAGACTCCATCAGTAACGCTCTCTCATCTCTACTGGTCTGTTATGTTACAGACTCCATCAGTAACGCCTTCATCTCTAATGGTTCCGTTATGTTACAGACTCCATCAGTAACATCTCTCATCTCTAATGGTCTGTTATGTTACAGACCCATCAGTAACGCCTTCTCATCTCTAATGGTCTGTTATGTTACAGACTCCATCAGTAACGAACTCATCTCTAATGGTCTGTTATGTTACAGACTCCATCAGTAACGCCTCTCATCTCTAATGGTCTGTTATGTTACATGACCCATCAGTAATCGTAACTCATCTCTAATGGTCTGTTATGTTATGTTACAGACTCCATCAGTAACGCCTCTCATCTCTAATGGTCTGTTGTTATGTTACAGACCATCAGTAACGCTCTCTCATCTCTAATGGTCTGTTATGTTACAGACTCCATCAGTAACGCTTTCCTCATCTCTAATGGTCTGTTGTGTTATGTTACAGACTCCATCAGTAACGCTCTCATCTCTAATGGTCTGTTATGTTATGTTACAGACTCCATCAGTAACGT